>NW_017732698.1:43215-54346 GCF_001890085.2 Hipposideros armiger | reverse complement strand
GGATGGCTCAGCTGGTGTAACAACAAGATTGCCTGTTCGATGGTGGGCTATGCCCACCCACAACTAAGACCTTGAGCTGAACTGCCACCTGGATTGCTCAGTGGATAAGGCATGCACTCTTAATAACAAGGCTGCTGGGTTTGACTCCCACATGGGATGGTGGCTATGCTCACCTGCAACTAAGACTAAACTTGGCACCTTGAGCTTAGACGCCTCGAGCTGCCAACAGGCAGCCACATGGCAACTGACGCCCTCCACAATGAAGATTGAAGAACAACAACTTGGCTGGTCCCCTCCCCCAATTCCCCAATAAAATTTTTTTAAAAGTATATATAATCAAGAACCAAATTAACCTAATTAAAGTGCTAAAAAACTTTCATATAAATATTTTCCATGTTATTCATGTTAGCTAAAATAAGATCTCCAACGGAATTTAGTTAGCACAATGACAAAGTTTACTGGATCCAAATTCTTATTGTTTATACTATAATCAAATTGCAGAATCATGTGTAAAATATCAGACACATATTTGTTTGCTAATTTTCATTAATGCACCTCCAAATTATAGATAATAGAGTGCTTTGATAACACAAGTGTTAACTGAATTTTAAATAATTACTTTCATTTTTCTTTGTCTGTAGAAGTTGTCTCTTTATGTTGCATCTGCAAAACATACATAAAATCGTAATATAATAGTCTTGTCTCTCGTTTACCCATAGTGATTTTTAAAAAGTGTTGCTTCAACTTATTACTTTTTATATTTTTTATCATATTGTTTCCCACAATGTGTTTGCTAAATTTTTGATGGACATATAATGTTATAGTTACACTGAAGTCTTAGATTGAATCTCTTTTTAAACTCCACTTGCCATTTTGGAGTACTTGCCAAAGTTAAGGTCCTTGGAATCACCCATCCTTTAGATACACAGATAAAGTGACTGAAGTGAAAGGACTAAAAAGAATACATTAATGCTAAGTTGGTGAGGGGGTATCAAATGAAGTATGTTCTGATTTATTACAACGCCACAATGCCTTAGTAGGGTACCCAATTTATTACCCCTAGGTAATCAAATTTACCTGTAGAAGGACATCAGCGATAATTTGATGTCAACATAGTCCTTGGATTTCTAGTTCCCCAAAGTTTCTAAAAACTGCCATAACTACTCCCGAATGTAGGCAACCTAGGAAGATAAATCTACGCTTATACATTTAATTTAGGCTTCATCCTAAGTAATGCTCATCTATCGAAATCTCAAAGCTCGTGTTATCCTTCTTTCATTTCCTGATGTCTATTGCTTTTATACCCTTTGTAACTTTCACTTCATTACCTTCTAGTTCTCTTTGGATCTAATTTTATTGTTTATGAGAAAATATATTTGTTATTCTCAAAAACAATTCTAGTCCCTTACCCAGTTAATACTTATTCAGGTCATAGAGCCGATTCATCTAGGCTAAAGAAATGGACTTTATTACTCTGAAAGCCCAGGTCTTGTGAATAAACACCTAGTACACTCTGGTTCTTAAGTATGGCATGGACTGATAAAATTTGAAATAAATATTAGAAAGAACAATAGACATATTTATTAATTAAATTAAAGTCTACACTGGGGTAATCAAAGCACATATTTATTTTAGTTTAGAGAGTCATTAGTGATGATCACATAAAAATGTGGTTAAAATCAGCATAAGGTTCTACATCAGAAATAGCTATCGTTGTAATTCACAACATTACTAGATTAAAAAGAAAACACACACATTTTATCATTGTTACAGAAAATTCATATGACAAGGTTTAATATTTTATGATTAAAAAACGATCTAACTAGTGAAATGGGACTTTTCTTAATTTGATATGATACCAAAACCTATAACAAACCTGAGGCTTAATGAATAGCTGCTTAATACATTTTCTTTAGAACTGAGTAAAAGGCAAAGTTCTCATTAATACCTCAACTGGTCAATAAAATACTGGGGGTCCTGGCCATCACTGTATGAAAAAACAAAAAGAAATAGGAGCATAAACATTAGAAGGGAAGTGAGAGAATTTATGATTTGTAAATAATAAAAGCATCTTAATAAAGAACAAATTAATCAATATTGAGTTAAAAATACAAATACCAGAATACTAAGTACATTACTTATACTACAAGTAATAATAGTATTAGCATACTTAACATATGTTATATACTTATTATTTTCATATATATTTAAGCTTATTACTTATACTAAGCATAATACTATGTAAATTCTAGTACTAGAATATTTAGTATGTTTATGAAAAATTTTCATAAAAGAATGGCGATTTTAAGTTCAAATATAGCAAGGATAAAATATCAAAAAAAATATTATCAAGATAGGGAAGTTTGCACAATTGTCTCCCCCTCACTGTCCTAAAAAATTTATAAAGTCATGGCTACATCTGAATCACTTCTGTTGCCCTAGGCTGTGTTTTTCCTCCTGTAAGCAATCAATAAAGAGCTGAAGGTGTAGCCTAGACATCAAGGGGCATGTGCATATGTTGGAGCCAATCTGAGGGGAGACTGAGCATCAGAACTGAGAGACATGAAAAGTGCTATGTAATCAGTCAGCCGAGCTTTCACACAGGATCTGGTACATGCCCCAACTTCCAGACAGTGATGAACTACACTGTCACAGAAAAGGGTAGGATTGTTTACCTACTTCACTCTGTTCTCTGACTGGGTAGTGGTTGAGGCTAAAAGCATACAACCTTTTTTCTTGTTTTTTAAGTCTTGTCACTTTACATTTCCAAATTCTGTCACTGGTGAAATGTATGCATATTCCCATTACTTTCCTCCTTTTGATTGATATTCTTAGAAAAGGAAATATGAATTAGCACTAATCTGAAGATTGCCTTAAGAGTACTTTCTCCAGTCTCGATCTTCACATACCATTTTTTTTTACCTTCAACTCTGAGAACTACTAAACATATCTAATAATACGTGTATAAGTCATAAATTTTATTTTTTGGGTAATATAAACATTCCTTTTATTGACCACAACTTTAATTATATCTATGGCCTGATTTTTGACCTACAAGAGAAAGAAAAATAATGATTTTTTTTGAAAATACATGTAAAAGAAACCAAGTCAAGGAAAATTATCTTTCCAGTCAATTACTTAGAAAACAGTTTAAGCTTCCCAGATTACAAACTTCTTAAAATTGAAGCTGAGGAAATAATTCCTAAAGTTCAGCTGAATCTTGATACAAAGATTTTTGGGAATTTGGCCAAATAAGGATAACCATACTGATAGCTAAACTAATAGTACTAATTACTATTTATTAATCTTTCATTATGACATAGGGTCAATGTTAGTAATTTCCATGACCTGTCTTAATTACATTAATACTTAAGATGAACAAGTGAAGAGAAAGTCATACCACCATAAGCTAATAATAATATCTAATGTCTGATCACACAGGGTGATTTACTTTTGTGTTTGTTTGTGAATGACTGAGTACGCCATATGGTTTTCCATAGGCTTGGCCAGAGAATATAGTGTTTTATATTGGCATGGCACATTTGTAAAGATGTCTAGACACTATAGTAATATGTGCTATATAAATACATAGAGTTGAGGGAAAAAATGTGTGTCACCAACAAAATGATTTCTACATTGTACATTCAACATTTGTTTAAGCATCTCATTTCCATCAGATGAATGCATCTATGTTTTTTAATTTTGCATTCAATAATTTGCAGAGCAACCAATTCTTAGATTGCTTGGGCTTTGCAAATTGGCTTACAAAGGATAACATTGAGAAAATGAAAATATTTTAGAAATGATTTCAAAAACAAGAAGCTGCATGATGAACTGAACTAAGTTATTTGGAATAGGGATTCCTTTTCAAATGAACTATTTTTAAAGATAGCTTCATTATTGACATATACTCATATATCTTTTATGGGAGATCAGGTAGGAATTCCTTACTAGGCTGAGATCCTCTATTTCCATGAAGTAATATTCTACCAAAGGGAAGTAAAAGAGATTAATGCATTGTGATTATTTTCCTTTTTCTTAGGCAAGCTAATCAAGATCTCTGCGTCTTTCCAAGAATTCAGAGGCACAAAGGAAACATCAGTCACCTAATCTCTTACTCAAATCCTTTTTTGGATATTATACTGGTCTATTTTTTATGTTTCTATTGCATAATAGGAGAAAGCTTTTGCCTCAGTGTCACAAATGAAATGATGAGTGAGTTATGACAGTTGTTCACATGGTTCAGACTTCTGCATTAAAGGGTCAGAATGTCACCTTTCTATGAGAAGGAGTTTATCAGACTGGAAGGAATCTCCAGATGCAAAGTCCTTGCACTTTTTTTTTCAGTTTTATAGAGACATACATTGTATAATTTTAAGGTATACAACATAATGCTTTGATAGTATCTAGTTCTGCCCAATGAGGAAGTCTAACCAGAAAATCCGGGCAGCCAGGGAACCCATGCATGGGCAGGGAACCAACAGTTTGCGCTTTTCTTAACACCCTATTCTGACATCAAAGGCCTAAATCTAGAAACAGAATAGATATTTCCTGACTATTACTGGGAATGTGTTTGATAGGGCATAGAAGCGATAATACACATTGACTGAAGTCTATCATTTAGTGATTTGAGTTTTCCCATTCATTGTAATGAAAGCATCCAACATGGCAGAGCTTAAAATAGGAGATCAACTTTACACTTGGTGTATTCCCACATAATGTTTTATTAATATTTGCATTGTAGATTCCTGTTCATATTAGGTATTCAAAAAAGTTTGTTGAGTTATTTCTGGTGATTTCATGTATCATGTGTCTCCTATCCATAAGAACAACATATTTAAATACTTTCTTAATTTTATCTCCTTTTTTAAACTGCTAAATATTTCATTTGAAGACTCTATTCAAAAGCTTTGCTCAACCAGCATACTTTAGCAATGAGTATTCTGATTGCTATATCTTGTTGTTTTCTTTTCTGTCATAGTGTTTATTGTCCACAATTGATGACCATCCAAGGTTGTTTTTAATACATTCCCAATTCACATATTGTGTTTTCCATGTACTAGTTTTATGTTCTTCGTCAAGTTATTTTCTGAGTTTCATTTGAAAATGCCAATAATAACAATATCAAATGAGATTCTGAATATCAAGTCTCTAATGTGAGATATGACACACTGCAGATGCTCATAAACTGATAACTCTTGTCATCATATTTGATTATAAGTAAAAGTCTTTAATGTAATTACATGAACAGCATTTGGTATTCAAGTATCTACTATAAAATCATAAAGCATTGCATGTAATAATTTTTCCTGATAGTTATTAATGTCATGCTATATAAAATTATTTCTATTTATGTTTAGAATATCTCCTCTGATTACAGTAAAACCTCCGATTGTGAGTAACTTGGTTTGTGAGTGTTCTAAAAGACGAGCAAACATTTCTAATACACTTTCATGTGATAAAGGAATGATGTCTTGCAATACGAGTAGTTTGTTTCCGAGACAAATTATATTCGCAAACCAAGGTATTACTGTATTATTATAGACAATCTGTAAAGTAATACTAAAATAGTGAGTTAGAAATAATTTATCAGCTATAGACACAATAGAAGAATAACAAAATTTAAAGTGTCTTATGTACAAGTACTTGGAATAAATTCAGCATCATGGATTAGTACAAAAATGATGAGATATGATAAAAGTTCAGATGAATGCTTGAAATAGGAGTCTATTTCATTCCTGAAGGAAAAGTCTGTTGATACTTAATGACTAATATGTCTAGCAATACATTAACACCTTTGACTTTAATTGTTTTGATTAAATTTTAGTACTCAGACAATTCTTTCATATTGCTTCTATTATTTACTTAATGAATAATACATTCTCCTGGAAAAATACATCTTCTGTGTCATCTCAAGCTCTGTTAGAAAGGTTAATGTGTTATTTTATAATAGTCAAGATGTGTGAGGTAGTAAAGTTCTATTCAGACAAGCAGAAATGGCAGGGCATTTTTAATAAGATCCTAGATGAAATGCTAACATATGTTCTGAACAAAAAAAAAAGTTTCTTTTAAGAAAATGCAAAGGAAATGTTATGTTTTTCTGTGCTATTTCAGTTATAGATAAGATTTGCTTTGGTGAAATTACCAAGGAAACTACTTCCCAGTTCCACATTATTCCTGAATGTTAGTAAAGCTAAAGAACCTAAATTCTGAGTTTTTTTCTATTTCTGCTATTATGTTATATTAACACATTTTGTACTGAATCAGTTATTCTGGGGACAGTGTAGCGGAAAGATAGTTAACAGACATGATTTATTATCATTATTTTTTAATAAAAATAGTATATTTAAGGTGTTCAACATAATTATTTGGTATACATATACATAATGAAATGATTACTATAGTCAAGATATATACCTATATCCATCTTTTCACATTGTTATCATTTTTTGTGTGTGGTGAGAACACCTGAAATCTATTCTCTTAGCAAATTTCCAGTATCTACGACAGTATTATTAATTATAGTCATCTCATCATAGTTTACATTGGATCTGTTCTTATTTATCCTATATAACTGCAACTTTGTACCCTTTCACCAGCATCTCCCCGTTTTTCCCACCTCCCTGCCCCTGGTAACCATTGTTCTACTTTCTGTTTCTATGTATTTGACTTTCTTAGATTCATACAGAAGTGAGATAAGTTCTTTTTTCAGTGCTATTCTTGAAACCTACTGATAAAATTATTTCTCATGGGGATGTGGAATGTTTCTTAACTTTAGTCCAAAAGTCTGGGTTCTATCTAGATCTTTTTTTTTTTGTCTTTTTTTTCTTCAGTTCTATGATAACTTATAGCACAATTCTCTTTCCCAAATGTCAATTCAATATTTAAAAAAGACAAACCATTTCTTACCTATTTAGAAATCTGTCCCTATGAAAATGAATATTTTCTTTTGATGTAAAATATTTTAAGAACACAATGAGATATCATTAAACATCCATTAGAACAGTTTTAAAAAATGGTGATCATATCAAATATTCATGAGGATATGGAAAAACTCACATATTGCTGGTGGAAATGTAAAATAATACACCCTGGAAAATGGTTTAACAAATTTTTAAATGTCTAAAAAATACATTTCATACAATCTAAGAATTGCACTTCTGTTCATTGATCCAAAGAAATGAAAAGTTATGTCCACACAAAAACATGTAAAGGACTGTTTACAGCAGTTTCATTTGTGAAAGCCCCCAAACTGGAAATAATCAAAATGTCCCAGGTGAATGGTTAAGCTAACTGTGGTACATCCATACTAAGGAATACAACTCAGCAAAGAAAACTATCACCTATTGATGAACAGCAGCAGGTTCAACAGATCTCAGAGACAACATGCTGAATTAAAAATTAAAAAAACCCAATATCAAAAGGTCATATAATGTATAGTTTACTTATAACATTCTTGAAATACATTATAGAGATGGAAAATACATTATTGGTTGCCAGGGTTTAGGGATGGTGGGTGGAGGAGGGTGTTGGTGTGACTATAAAGGAATAGCATGAGGGAGCCTTTTACACAATAGAATAATATATTGATGGTGGTGGTGGTTACACATATTTACCTATGTGGTAAAATGACACAAAACTTACACATACTTTATATCTTTGTCATATTTTGGTTTTAACATTGTACTATGGTTATGGAAGATACAATCAATGAGCAAAAATGGATGAAGGATACACAGGAACTCTCTGCACTAATTTTGCAACTTTCTTTGAATCTATAAATATATAAAAATAAAGTTTCCAAAAATTCTAACTGAAAAATGTTGGGCAGGTGGAAGATTATGGAGGTAGGGGAAGTTTATACAAACTAATGTCAGAATCATATTAGATATATTCATTTTACTCCCCATTGTAAAAAAAAATCATTTATACATATTGATAAACATAGCATATTTAAGTTTTATTAAAGAAAGAGAAGATAATGCTGAGACTTGCAGACATAGAATTGTTTTCAATATGTTCTTCCTGACAATAATAGCTACATCTTAATATTTATCAATTTTTACATATTCCAATGGCACATTTTATATATACTTACAGCAACTTTACAGGTAATACTGCTTTTCCCATTTTATAAAATAATGAAAGTGAAATTAGGAAAGATCATTCTATTTTCAACGGGCAAAGGTAGGTTTGAAATGCAAAACTGTCTAATTCCAAAGTCCTAGCAGCTAACTCTGCTACATTTGGTGATGTAAGTTTTAATTCTTAAAAAAATTCTAAATGTCCCTAGGAATAATAACTCCATGTATTCAATACAAATTTGTTTTAATTAAAGTTTACTGGGGTGACAATTGTTAGTAAACAGATAGAAAAAGTAAAGAATCATATGATTTCACTGATATATGGGATATAAAACTGAAAACAACAAAGGAACAAGACAAACCAATGAACAAACAAAAACTCATAGACACAGGCAATAGTTCAGTGGTTACAAGAGGGTAAGGGGGGAGGGGGAGGTAGATGAGGGTAAAAGGGATCAAATATATGGTGTTGGAAGGACAACTGACTCTGGGTGGTGAACACACAATGTGATATATAGATGATGTATTACAGAATTGTACACCTGAAACCTATGTATCTTTACTAACAATAAACATTTTAAAGTTCTCTGCATAAAAGAGAAATGAGACAGTTTCACATTATTCATATCCTCTAATTGAGGCTTTAGCTTAGTGCCCTAAACCTACCACACTATTTTATTTCTCTGACTAAACTTTTTCAAATATTGATAATCTTGCTTGTAAAATTACTTTCCTATATGCCTGAAAAATCCCGGTCCATCCTTCCACTCCTTCTTTAGCTCTGCTGTCCTGTACTAGCTACACATTCCCAATATTGCTCAAATTGTATTGTATTTCATTTATTTACATGTCCTTCTCAATAGATAGCAAGCTCCATCAGGAGTGGAATTACTTCCTATTTGTATTTATAGAATCTGCATGAGGTATGTATTAGCAAGAGTTTGTTGAATGACACAGTGATTGTTAACTTGATTGACCAATATCAGCATTAGTATTTTTTTGTTTCTCATGTAATTGTATTTAACACACATCCTCTTAAGTTTCTCTTGCTTCGGTGTAGTACTGTATTTGGAGACTCTGATTATTTTCCTGATTTCCAGTATTATGTAATCCCATCAAATCCATAACACTCTTCTGCTTTCTAGGGGAAATACCATGATTACAAACTCATAAATATTCTTTTAAATTGCAGAAACTATAATTTTCTCTCCATTTCAAATTCAAATAAATTCACATAGAGCATTACATGCAAATAGCCTATATACTTCATTTACTTAGATAAGGTAGTAAGTATAATTCTAAGTCATTTCTTGTTCCATCTTATAAGGATTTATGCACACAATTTCATTAATGTGTTACTTTTACTGCAAGCTGCTTGAGAAAAAATGATAACAGCCTTTTCTCGGTACTACTTAGTTTAGCAAAAATTTACTGTACATATAATTGTGGAGAGAGTTTAAGGAGGAAAAGTAAAGCTAAAACAGGAAGAATAAACAAAAAATTATGAGGGATATAAAACAACTGCCAAAAGTATGCTGAACCTCACAAGTTCAACATTGTAAAAGGATTTTGTCAATTACTAGTACTACATAGTGATTTATGTTCATTTTCAAAAGTGTTCCAATTGAAGTTTTTGCAGAATAAAAATGTCTTTAAAATCTATCTATCTATCTATCTATCTATCTATCTATCTATCTATCTATCTATCCTTTTATCATTTACAAACATTTCAACAAAAGCAAAACAAATAATTTCTTGAACATAGAAATCCTCAAATTTATGACCATTAACAAGCCAACCTAATGACAAAAATATTCTTGGAAACACTGCAAGTATTATTGCTAATCATTGCAGTTTTGCTATGCATTGTACAATATTGCCACTTAACCATATGGGTAGCAGTTGTTGTTTTCATAGTGATTCAAATGTATATTTAACAGAGTAATATGTGAGCTGAAAGCAATAAGCGAGATGTATTTGAACTAAACAAGACACTTAAAAACATATCCTCATTAAAGTACATTAGGGTTTTTACGATTTCAAATCGAAATACTAAAGCATAATGTTGAGAGGTATATTACTAAAACTGAGAGTTCACGATTTTGATTTGAGTTGATTTGTGACTACAGCTTTAGCAATCATTTTTTCCCCGTCTCTCTGCACCTCACATAGACCTCGCCTTTCCCCCTAGATAATCAGTAACTCTGAAGCAACAGAAGACAATAGCCTGGGCCTGACTAATGGTCACAAGGTCCAGACCTCTGACAGGCTAAAGGTAACATCTACACCTAAGTTATCTTTTGGCTCCTAAGCCCTCCCTAAAGTGGAAGCAACCCCTGGTTACTTTTTCATGAAACCGGACAGAGGAATATCAGAGCTGACCTCAAAGTTATCATTAAAACCTGAAGAAATTGTTTATTACCCTTACCTCACCTATGATCCATCAGCTCCCAAAACAACTCCAAACCCTTAGCCCACAGTGTCTCCTGATTTTTCCCAATATAATCTGTAACCTACATATCATCCGAAAGTCAGATCTTTGAGAGCTCCAGCTCCAAGCACTCCAGATTGGCCAATTCAGTATTACACTGCTTTCATTACTGCCCTGCTCCCCTGTGTCTGCTGTTCCTTAAAAAATAACCAGCCCAAGATAATCCTTATGCCAAAGAGGCGCATTTTGGAGTAGTTAATTCTGCTTCCCTTCTCTTGCATTTGGAGAATATGCTCATATGCCAATTACAGTGGAATATTTGGTTATGTTGCTAAGTACGTGATGTGTGTCAGAACATGCAGGTTTTAAAAAATCTTGTAGACCTTTTTCCACTTAAATGTATGACTTATTTAAACATAATTTTAGAACGAGTTTCTATTAAAAAAGGAGAAATATTCTTTAATGTTCTTATGTACCTACTTTACCTCCTGGGCTTGTGATAACTTTTAATATTGGACAGGGCTATTTAACAGATTATCCATGTTATTCTACACTTTCTCTAAAATTCATAGTAAAACCAATCCTGCCCTCTAGATTCTATATTATGCCAGATGGT
>NW_017732698.1:38990-43170 GCF_001890085.2 Hipposideros armiger | reverse complement strand
TTTCCTGTAGGGTAAATACTATTACCGTGAAGCAGTCTTAAAACTATTTTATGATCTCTCTCAATGACAAAATTTTGCACTCTGATGAAACTTTTTTTGGAGAATTACTTTTGTAAAATATCATTTCAATGTTAAGTTGGTGATCATATCTAGAAAATATAAAACAGAATTTCACCTTAATTATCTGTATAGAGCTATTTGTGACATTGAAGTTATAGAAAATCAAAATTAGTAGTTTCCATTGTTGAAGTATTTCATTATTTGACTTTCAGAATATACATTTAATCATTTTATGTGTTAACAATGAATAAAATATCATCACTCTGTATGTCTACTGAAGGCAATTTTGGGCAATTTTGAAATAATTATAAATATAATTGGTAAATTAAATAATCTTTGTTTAGTTATAGAAGTGAAACTTCAGAATAAACGTCAGTTTTTGGAAACATTCACAGTAGTTTTTATTATACAATCACATTTTCTAATGCAAAATTCCTAAGACCTAAACTTTTCAGATGGAAAATTTCTGTGTGAACCATTTATTTTACAGTCATTTAAAACAAAGCATACATACCGAAGAAAATATAAACTTCTCTAATGTCTCACTTACATTGTCCTAAGTATTAACTATAATGCAGTGTTGAAATAATTTGCTACAGATGTAAACACAAATAGATTACTTACATTATAAATAGAATGACTAGGACAGCAGTGGTGAGCCTGGATTTATTTTCACACAGCATTTTGATGTCAAATTGATTTTTGAACAATTGATTCTTTTTGCAGAAACACAAAGTTAAGCGTCATAGACCAAAGCAGCCACTATTTACTATGGTAAAACATTATATAAAAGGAGCCACTTCAAAATGGAGTCAGAGCTGCCATCCCATAGAAACTGCTTTGTAGGTCTTATTCCTAAAATCTTTGTAATGTTAAAACTAGGCAAAAAAAAAACAAAAAAAAAACAAACAAAAAAAACCCCAAAATCTTTAGACAGGGCCTAAAGCAGATTTGTATTCCAGATAACTGTTTGCAAAGATAACAGAGAAGCAGACATTATGAGTGCTGCTCTGAAAATTAAAGACATTCTTTACATCACATTTTCAACATCACTATGTTAGCATATTTGCACTTATAGAAATTATTTTCTTAGCTCATTAAAACCCATAGAAATTGCTTCCTACTATTCATGTAATTATCCCCCTTCCCTTTCGCATAAATACCCCTTGCCTCCCTTCACCTCCTAATCAGAGCACTATTTAGATTTCTGCCTGAATGAGAGTTTCCAGAATAGCTATTCTTTTGGGTCTCAGATAAATGCATGTTGCCTCTCACTTTGGCCTTTTATTTTTAGGTTAACCCTATCTAGAAAAATCATCTCCACTTTTGCTGTTAATATCTTACTAGTTTCTCAGCTTATTAAAAAAATACATATAATTCTGAGTATGCTTAAAAAAGGGACTAAGAGTTTCTTTGACACCTTATATGTAATGTGATTGCTTGTTTTCACCACTTCCTGGTATGTAGAGCAGCAAAACAAAATCGTACTTGTGTGAACTCGCACAAATTCTCTCTTCTCTCCCATATCATTCCCTAGGAAGAATTCTATCTTTGCCCAATTGGGGCCTGGGCATTTACTATGAAGAATCTGAAGACTGGGTGAGGTCAAGTGCTGAGATGCCCTGAAAGTAGCTTGACTAACTTATTTTGGAACGGCAGGACAGGGTTACTGGTAAAAACAATAACAAATAGACCAAGAAGAAAGGGGATATGGAGAAAGGTCAGGACATTCAAAGCAATAGATATCTACTGGACACCATAGTGCCTACAGTTAACCATACTCTACTATATACTTAAAAATTTGCTATGAGGGTATATCTTATGTTAAGTGTTCTAATCACAAAAAAATAAAATAAAGAGGGCAGGAGGGAGAAATAATAATTGGAGGAAACTAGGGAGTTTGGTATTAAAAAGATTTCAGGGCAGCTGAAGGACAAGAAAGATCTTGAGAGAGACACATGCAAAATCTCATTTTAAGAAGCTCTACAGTATTATATGAATAGGATTCTCTTTTGCCATTTTTGAACAAATTACGGTAAATAGTTATTCAAATAATTTCATGATGTCTAATTGGTCTGTCTTTATATGTGACAGCCTTTCAGGATGAGATGCCTGCATTGTTTTGTGTTTGTGTATTGTGCTTTTAGAGGAGTTGATAGGGTTTTCACATAGGCTTTTCCAGAGTGTCCCATTCTGTGGTCAGAAGAAGATAGTTAGAAAAGTATAAATTTTATTAACATATATAAAATAAAAAGGACCACACCTGACATTTAAAAATTACTTAATAAATATTCCCTGTCTTCATTTATACTAGCTACACCTTTCAATATTCTTGCATGCATGTGCATACACAAACATGCACACACACACACACGCGCATGTGTACACACACACACACACACACACACACACACACACACACACATGCATACACAATTTTTCTTAAATCCGCTGCTACTGGCTGAGCTTTTGTAAAGTGTATAATAGAATATAAACAACGAAGGTGAGTGGCTCCAATCTTCACACCATGTGAGTATCAACTGATATGCATCAAAACTATATCATATGTTTACCTCACAACTGATATCTTTATGTCATTCTGCCTTTTTGATATTATGAGCTTTTATTTTTGTTGATTGTAATTTTTAATGATTTTACTGATCCATAAATCATGAGGCATCATGTAATATTACATTGATTATTCTGAAATTATAGCATTATTAAAAAAATGTAACATGATTAAAATGGTTGTAAAATTAGCTGGACAAAACAGAATATAAAATAATATTTGCAAAACCATCACAGCAATGTAAAAGTACTGCCTAGGGGAAACGCATGAATGAAATATTAATAATCATTAAAATGATAAAGCATATGGTTATAGTTATATTCCTCATTTAAATGTTTTATGATTACAGAGCCATACTATTTCTTTGGTTTTCTATAATAGATAATCCTATCTCTCTTTACTAAAATTAAATGTTAAAAACACTTTCTGATATTTATGCAAAGTAAAGTGATTTAAATTAAACACAGTTCACTACTTATAAGTTACAAAGTTTATAGGAATCATGGAAGTTTGATGGGCTAGTTCACAAAAATGTTACTTTCACATCCATTACTTCTATTGCCATAAAACAAGTATGAACATCTGCTTGAAAGATGTATTCTTTAAAGGCCTATTATAGGCAGTATCTGCAAAGCAAAGCAATTCAGTGAGAGCTACCAACGTTAAAACTCTTCTGATTGTTTATCAATCGAAATCCATTCTATGCCCAATTTCTCTTTTATAAATAAAATTAAGTATTAGTCAAAACAACTGTGAAATGTTAAAATATTCCAGGAAATTATCTTTTAAAAAGCATTGAACTTACGTCATTTATTCCTCTTTACAGTAAGTATAAAAAAACTACAACTCTCCGGTCCAAATTGTGGCATATTTTCACAGAGGTGAACACTTTAACTATACACTAAACAGCTTGGGTACTTATCAGCTATTGTTTGTGTCACCTACTCTCCATTACCTAAAAATATGTTCACCAAGTTTCACTCACCCACTCATCATACAGCATATTCAGTCTTGCAGAAACATTCGCATTTGAGGCTTCAGGCTATTTTGACTGTTGGGACCTAGACAAACTTTGATTCTGGAGACATTTGCAATTTTGCTAAAAAATGTCCAAAGTTTTCCGAAGCCTCCTTCCACATGGCAGTGGTTATTTAATAGGCCCTTAATCTGCCTACCCCTTATATATGGAAGCATGCCAAAGCCAGAGAGAAACATCTAGTAACTGTGACCCCTTCTAATACTTGTCCTTCAATATTTCCTTAATTTTAGTATAAAGAAGAGACAAAGGAAAGCAGGTATTACCAAATCTCCTTTATTTATGTTCTTTATGAAGTATAACCAACCTTGGTTTAATCCTCCTGATAAATAAATAGGTACCTGGGTTTTCTTACTATAAAAGTTGAATGAGTCTTTTTATTTCTTTCAGTGCTCATCCTCAACACTACAGTATCAAACCAATCTTCACATTCACATTTTTTTCAGGGTTACAAATATTTTATGCTGCAGTGTCACCATCTTTGAAATGAAACTTTTGAAAGCATGGATTACTAA
>NW_017732698.1:34890-35960 GCF_001890085.2 Hipposideros armiger | reverse complement strand
AGGGCTGAAGGCAGAAGACTGAAATCCAGCTCAAGCAATCAGTGAGAGAGAGAGACTCAATCTTCCTCTACCTTTTTGTTCTATTCAGTCTCTCAAGGAATTGGTTGATGCCCACTCACATTGTGGAGGGCCTTCTGCTTTACTCAGTAGACCAATTCAAATGCTAATTTCTTCAGGAAACACATTCACAGGCAAAGCAGGAATAATGTTTATTCAGAGAGCTGGCATCTCCTGGCCCAGGCAAGTTTATACAATCAATTAACTATTACACTAATATATTTTCATATCTACATTCCTTGGGTTGAAAACTATATTTAGATTTTCAAAGTTAGTTTTAATGAACCAACATGGGTTTTAAAACAGTAGATAATTAGCAGCCTTGGATCTGTTTAATGCTATGAAGTTAATAAACCTGACACTTCAGGTAAAGAATTTTAATACAAAAGGTAGCATGCAATGACTTTTGGTAGACTGAGATTATTCATCAAAGCTATTGAAATACGTACATAAATTATGTCTAGCTCATTGCTAAGATATACATGTAGTTCTACTTCTATTATATAAATGAAATTAGTAAATGTACAGCAGTAATGGGACATATTTTCACAAAAGTTCCAGATGGTTAAACACGACTCAATAACACATACAAAATTGGATATTGTGAATGCAAGATATCCAAAAGACACTGGAACATAGAATGCTAAAAAAATTATTTCAGTACATATTTTTGAGAGGATACACAGCCCAATACTTATCCCTAAAGCTTAGCAGTTCGACTGGTCAGGCGTCACAGAAGATAGTCATCAGAAGTCTCCTTTGGCTATCACTGATATATCAGGCCAGGCAACTCTCAGTCATCTACATGTCCTTAAAGCCTAATGCTCAGTTATCTGTCCCACCAAGCCATACAATTGGGCATGGACAGCAGCACTACATCATGAATTGAAATATAGTCTGTGGTGGTCATGCAGGGTGGTCAAGTAGCTGAAGCCTGCAGCTGGGGAGAACAACCTTGAGCCACATTTGCAGGCCAGTAAGCAGCAATCACCAGCCAGAACCGTGATCCCAGG
>NW_017732698.1:33212-34538 GCF_001890085.2 Hipposideros armiger | reverse complement strand
TTTTTTTGCACCAGGGACAATTTTTCATTGCCTTGTACTGAATATGCATATACAGAGAGTGCCAGAAAACGTATACACATTTTAAGAAAGGAAAAAACTGTATTAAAATTACGCTGATGATAACCACTTTGAGCACCTCTTATAATTGCAGAAGTCAAATATGACTTGTATTAATCTTTTGTTATCAGTATAGATTGAGTATTACCATTGTAATACAGTTTTTAGTACTACTCTTGTCATGTAATATAGCTTACACTTTTATTTCCCCTCAAAATATTACCCAAGTATGAGAAGTAGATATTATAAGGTATACAGTGATATATGACACATAGTTACTGTTTTGAGGAGCTTATGACATAGAAGGAAAAATATGAACTACAACTACGACTACTATAAGTTTAATTAGGTTGCCATATATAACCTACTATATCATTCATAGAAGAGAGACAGCATTTTTGCAATACTGAGATAAGGTGTTTCATTAAGAGATTTTTGCAAAATTGAGGGACTTTAAAGGTGGGGTGATCCTATTATTAAAGTTTGAGTTACAGTAAACCAAATCTAAGTTAGCAAATTATTAATATTAACGAAATAGGGCTTATAATAGAGGGAACCAAATGTATATAAAGTCAATGGAGGGTTTGCCCATAAGTGGCTTCCAGGACAGACATAGAGATGCCTCATGAAGAAAATAGCAATCGTTGTCACAACAAAAAAGCTTAGGAAACAAGGAAGTGGTTTCCCAATGAGTGGCACAGAACCATACCACCTCAGATTCTGAGAAGACTACTTTGAAGGTAACAAAATGGGGATTATTCCTCTGTGTTAAGAATAAGAAGATGGGATGATAAATATAAATTAGACACACATGTCTCATTCCCTCCAGTAAATGTTATTTGAACTTCTAGTATGAAGCCCATAAAGCAATATAAATATTGTATACTTAAATAAAATAAGTTGCATGTATATAAAAATAAAAATAATTTCTATAATTTATACTCATAAGTTTTATGTTGTTTAGGCTATCATGAAACTATATCTGGGTGGCATTAAAATATGCAATACAACACACACACATACACACACAATAACTAACAAAAGCTTATATTTAGAGCAGAGAATTTTTTTAAAAGTTCACTTCAACAACAGATAAACTTTTACATATCTGGAAACCACCTTTACAGATCATCTATTATTTCACCTTTACAGATCATCTATCATAATTCTTTTTAATTTAATTTAATCATTATTTCTGGTCTCTCACAGAAGACCATCAGTAACATCCTTTAGTTACAGTGAACTGTACACTCGTATACAACTTGTACC
>NW_017732698.1:13526-31612 GCF_001890085.2 Hipposideros armiger | reverse complement strand
AGAACAACCTTGAGCCACATTTGCAGGCCAGTAAGCAGCAATCACCAGCCAGAACCGTGATCCCAGGAGAGATAAGCAGGCACAGGGGTGAAAGGCACACATGCACATTAGTTAGAAAAACTGTCCCACAATTAACTTCTCCTCATTATCATAGTAAAAAACACTCCCTTAGGTGGAGATTTAAGATGCTAATGAAATATGTGACACATGAAGTAGCACGTAGGTACACTGCACAGGTATGGCGTAGGACCTGCCTCAACATACTTTGGAAATGAAAAAAGGAGAGGAGGGGGTGGCTCCCAACCCCAAGAGCCTATGAGACTGCTCTACTTGTACCTTGGTGAGCCACATCCATTCTCTTTGGGGCTGCGTTCCCTTGGTGCACCAAGCTTTCGCTTTAATAAGCCTTTCTCTCTGCAAACAGTTCTGCCCACCCTCTTAATTTCTATCCTGAGAGAGGCAAGGGCCCCTGTGCCGGTAACAGAAAGAGAGCGGGTGAGCCCAAGCAGGCCCTGGAGGCACGAGTGTTACATGAAAAAGTGGCCCAAAGGAGGATGGTTTGCACACCTGCTGTACTATCTGCTCTTTCAGAGCCTGAACCTATGGCCTCATGGGAGGTTCCCTTGGACCAGTTGACAAAAGAAGAGCAAGGAAGTCTGGGAAAGTGATGCGTGGATAGAGCTTTCTAAATGGGCAAAAAAATGTGAAGATATTGGTGTCTCAAATGAATACTCACCAAGGGATCACCTCAGCAGAGGAAGGTTTTAATAATCAAGTGGATAGGATGACCTGTTTTGTGGATACCAGCCTGCCTCTTTTCCTAGTCATCCCTGTCATTGCCCAATGGACTCATGAACAAAGTGGCCATGCTGGCAGGGATAGAGGTTATGTCAGTTATCACTTTGTTGCCTAATTAACATTCTGCAAAAATAGCCATTCTTTTCTGTTTATAAGCCCTGAACCATATTTTCTCCCACCCCAACATATGAAATATTTATGTGCCAAAATGTATAGTAATTGTGTGTGGAAGGGTGAGGACTTATTTTTATATAAAAAAATTCTATAGAAACTCTCTGAAATGAACATTTCATCATGCAGCATAATCCTACATTTGTTTTTCTGGAAAACAGAAATAATAAATGCCATTATTCTTTTGGAGAAAAGACATCCTTTGACCCCTTGGGTTACTGCACAAATGACTAAGGTTGTAACTGCAGCTTTACTCTGAGATAAGCAGAAAATATATTTAATACATATGGAAATGAGAATATATGCTACATTATCTCTTTAGCTACTTTCTATATGCATGGTTAGGAAAACTTTACTGATGAAATCAGTACATTTTGAATTCAATATATCTAAAACATATTTAACATTAATATCTACTCAGATAAAAAGCAACAACAACAAATATCATTTTCTGGGGGAGTATCATCACCATCACATCAGGCTAAAATAATGTGATATCATTTTTGTCGCCTCGTACTCACCTGCTAGGCTTTGATTTTTTTTACACCTTATTATAGTCATTGTTTTCTTCCCACTCTAAATACTACTATGCTAACGAAACTCTTTGTTATGTTCACCTGGACTATTAAGAAAATTACTTAATATATTTTTCTTGATTATGTTGTCATGTCAGTTTATCTAAACATTATCATATCATAAATTTCCTATACATTTCCTACTGTCTGTGCATCATTTGCTTCCAGTTCCAGCTCTGTTTAGTCTCTGATCAACCCTAAACAGGTGTGATCTAAGATTGGTTCAGTTTTTGCCCGACTTATAATCTAGAAGAGCAGGCAGGGGTATTAACAACTCACAGTGTGAAAGTTTAACCACTGGGTAGTTTGAGAAGAGGTGGTTAAATTATTCTTTCTCCTTTATCTGCATGAGGAATAGTCTCGATACAGTTTTTATGGCTTTTCAGGGCACCCTCTCAGGATCAAGCATCAGTCATCATCAGAAGGGACCAGCTTAGTCTAGTTCTTTCTCCACCTCCCCCCACCTTCACCTCAGTTTCAGTCCCTTGTCCTTCACTTCTGTTCTTTGAGGTGTGCTACCTAAGAAAATAATAGCATCTAAGCTTATGCCTTAGGCTCCCTTTTCTTAGGAACCCAGGCTAAGATACTAGACTTGGGCTTTTCATTCTCTCTTCATATAACTGTATTAACTAAAGCCCTAACCCCTTAACCCTTTAATTCAAATGATTTCACAAACTAAGAACTGTCTGTATTTCTGATCTACTTTTCCACTACTTGTCCACATGAACTTAACCTAAACTATTATTTTGAGCATCTTTTCAACATACTCTATATGAATCTAAGATCTCATTGTCCTTCCTCTCTTTCTCCTTCGGAAATTTTACCTATCCTTCAAGAACACACTTCCGCCTCTTTTATGAAGCTTTCCTGAAACTCAGTCTGTGTGATCTCTTGTCTGTATGCCCGTAGGCAGAAGTTACCTCAACAGCTCTTCTTAATGTCCTGAATATTGGGTACTATACTTAATACTTTTCACATCTTTGAAATAAACAAAATAGTTGATACTGAAAACTCTGTGACTTTTGAAATAAGTATGTGCTTCTGAGTTTCATTATGATGGTTACCTAGTTTTATTGAAGAGCAATAAAATTATCTTCAAAAATCATTATTCTGTATTTTATATAAACATTATTTTAAATTTGGCATTTCTTTCCATAAATTAAATGCACACCTGATCTCTCCACTGTGTACAATTCTTCAAATTATAGAGCTCCTATTTGCAAGCAATTCTTCTCAAATATATCTCGTGCAAGGAGATTTTAATTTCACTGATTTTTAAATATAGCTATAGTGTATAAGCTCATTATGAATATTTTATGTATCAGTATTCAGCAATATGTTGTTTGTGGTTGTGTTCAATTTAAATCAGACAGTAACATTAACACATCCCATTCATATCAGCTTTTCCTCAGTAAATAAGACAATAAGAAAGCTACGTTTACCCCACAATAATTGTGTTCTGAGAAAATATAAATGTCACTCAAATTTTAATACTAAATAGTAGAATTTACCCATTAAAAGTATTGATGTTGATGTAGTAAACTCTTCACAAACATGTAAGAAAAAGAACCTATCGTGATAAGTCATAATGTTTATGTGTCAGTCTACTTGCTCATAATCAAATGGGAGTAACTGTGAAAAGAAAAAGAACCAGACAGAATATTCAAATATGCATATTATGACATAAGCATGGCAATTAAAAACCCCAGAGAGTAAAACAATGTTTACTGAGCTGTTATGTATCAATATGCTTATAAAATTGGCTGGCAAAATAGGAAGACACAAAATTGTCGTTACTTAAAAAAGTTCCTTTGAAATACATATATCTATATAGACATACATATAAATACAGTAGCTAATTAATGTATATAGATATGAATCCATAAAAAAGCCAAATAACTTGTGTCTCAAATATTAACTACCTCAAATATTAACTATCTAATTTGCTTGTTTCTATGAGTTTTCCTATTCAGTGTAATGTATTAGATTTTATTTTTAACATAACATGATTGTGAAGCAAAGTAACTTTAAATTTATTGCTAAATAGGACAATGTCCTGTATGAACCAGAACAATTTCTAAATGAAATTTCAAGACCATAGTTACTGTTTAATCAGTATTTCATCAGGCTGATTTTATAAACGCAGGAGAAGGGGTAGGGAATAGAGAAGAAAGCAGAAGTTAGGGTCAAAGACTTAAAATGGCAGAACCTGAGGAACTAAAGAAATACTGAGATTTAAAATCAGAACCTGCTTTTAAGAGTAAGTTTGAAACATCATATATCAAAGGATGGCTGCTTAAAGAGCTAAACTATGAAATCTACCTAACTTCAACCACAAATACTAGCTTCAGTTGTTATACTTCCTTCAGTTTCAACCTAAATACCAGCATTTCTTAATGTTATTGACACTCAGAGTGGGAGAATTCTTTGTTGAGTGAGAATGTCATGAGCATTGTAGGATGTTCAGTGTATGCAGCCCTTCCCACTAAATGTCTGTAGTTACTCCAACCTTGATAACCTCCAACATTCCCATTTCCCGATGCTATGTTAGGAATGGTACAGCCTCCAGTTGAGAACCAAACCAATAAGAGACTTCTCATAAAAGTCACTTGTATAGCTAATCCAGATTTCTGTAACTTTTCTGTTTCTCCATGGCAGTATCTAATTTGTGTGAGTAGGGGAACAGTGCAGACGCATATACCTCCTGCTGTTGGCAAGCAACTTAGAAGTAAAACGAAAGAAAACAAAATCTCTGAAAACCTTCCTAAAGAACATCTACTCCAAATACTGTATATACGTATAATGACAAGGATGCTAATGATGGTAAATACAGACCTATTAGAAACTTTGTGTCGAATTTGCTAATTATTGTTAGAATACAAATTTACACCAGAATGAGAGCCTACACCATTTAGAACCAACATAAATTTTTTGTATGTACAGTGTAGTGTTGTTCAAACCCTTTGCTTCAGTGTGGTACTCCATGAGCTCCCTAATATAATATAATCCAGTTACAAATAGTTTTGTGTTTTTTTTTTAAGATTTTTATTAGGGAATTGGGGGAAGGGGAACAGACAAGTTGCTGTGGTTTTGCTCTTCAGTCTAGTTGTGGAGGATGTTGCTTCACTGGCCCAAGTTGGCACCATCATTGTGCTCTTCCCGGGTGAGGCAGATCAGTCGCCAGCTTCTGGACGGCCGCTCACTGCGGCTGCTGGCCGCTCACGCTGGCTGCTGGCTACACACGGTAGCCCATGGCAACCCACTGCAGCAGGGGCTGCAGCCTATGCTGTCGCTGGCGACTCACAGCAGCCCAGCTCCAGGTTGAGCTGTTGTTCAGCATCTTAGCTGTAGAGGGCAGTGTCACTGGCCCTCATATGTGGGATCCGAACTGGGGCCCTCTCGCATCCCAAGCCAGTTCTCAACCATCGTGCCACTCGGCCAGCCCTACAAATAGTTTTTGACCTGTAAACCCTCAACGGGGCAGTAGCTCAGCCTTTTCCTTGTTCCTTGAAGTGGGCTTTGTAGCACTTAGAGGGAACCACTAAAAAATAGTTTGAAAACCACACATCTGAAAGTTAAGACTAGGTCTTTGAAGCAGAAGTGATTTGGTTCATTTTCTTCTATGAATAAAAGGGGTTATTACAACACAGATACATGACAGTATAAAATATTTCAATAAATTAGATTTGAAAGTTTTGTTTCCAGTCCCTTGTCATGTAGGACTCCTAATAACCCGAGTGTCTTCCCACTTTCTGTTTCATACTCTGCCCTGTTTGGAAAGTGATCTTTCTAAAATGTACATGTCATTCCACAGCTTAAATATCACAACGACTTTTCATCACTAACAGAATAAAGGCCAACATCTCTAGCATTCTATCCTGGGGCTCTGATGATCAATGACTCCTGCACTTTCCCCTTTGTTTCTTCCACATATCTTATTATGCAGCCAAGAAGCACTATAACAGACAGGTTAGGTGTCATCACTCCCAGGAGGCATTTCTTTTTCCTGCCAATCAGGGTTCTGTGTGTCTTCTTTATTTACAACCCAGATCATATCACAATCATGGCCATATTACATTGTATCATAGGTATTTCTTCATATTCTCCAGTAATGTATATGCTAATTAAGGGCAAAGTGTGTACAAATTCATATATATCCCTGTCTCACATATAGCAAGTACTAAATTTCTTAACTGAATGAATTGTTTGATTGGATTTCTATACATTTTGATAATGTTTTCTAATTGGAAAAAGCCATTTTTTTAATCATATACATTATGCTCTTTGTTTAAATTGAATTTCTTGTAGCCGAAGTCATAAAACTGATTTAGAGAAGCAACATCCTGAATGTCTTATTTATTCTTGTTACAGTTTACCATATTATTTTGAACTTTTTATTTGTCTTTAGAGATATTCTTTGATTCTAACTCTCTCATCTATTTTACAATTCCATCTGAAAAGTTTGATGAAATTGCTTCTAAGTCTCTATCCAAATTATTAAGAATTTCAAATTTGAAGTTATAGTTTCAAAGACATGAATTTGAGAAGCTACCAAGTACTATAAAAGAAGAAAAGTTGTTTTTAAAATAACAATCTAACTTGTTTTTTTAAAGTAACATTTTCTCTAAGATATTTATAATTCTGCATTTAACTTTAGTTCAGGAGAAGTTTCATTTTTCAAGGTTTAGCTAAGAGTTATATACTATCTATATTTACAGATAGATGACAGATAGATAATGATAGATAGGTAGATAGATAGACAGAGATAAAGAGCAAGAGAGAAATAGAGAGAAGACATTATATAAATTTTAGAGAGCTCTGACTTTCCTTTATCCTCATTGGAGTCTAGACATATCTTGATTTCTATAGTACATACTTCGGAGTTGTCTTTCATTCCTTCAGTTTCTTGCCTGTAAATTCATATAATAGTTCTTAAGCAGTTTAATTCCAATTATCAAATTAGAATTTAACAAATACTATTAAAGGAAATTATCACAGATTAAGAGCTCACACAGTTACTGATTATAATTAAAATATATTGGTATATATAGATTTATGCAGGTATATTGGCAGTGAAAAATTCAAGATTCTTTAAAAAAAGTTTTTATTCTACAACTAGCTCATAAAGAGTGATTATCCTTGTGGCTCTTATTTTAAGATAGTAATGGAGTTGAATTTCCCAAAGACCTATAATTACTAAGGATTTATAAATGTTTAAACTCTAAAGAACTCATTTTGACACCAAATTGCCTTCTCAAATGAATAATCATTATATATTTGCCCTTTTCACTTACAGAGTCTTAATATTAATGTAAGGAACACAAATTCTGGGATCATATAACTTTATTGAGGAAGAGTGCCCTTAAAATGCAATGCAGGTAACTCTAATTGCAGTAATTTGTTTGGGGTTAGCAATTCTACACTAATAGCATTTTTCCAGGGAGACTGTTCTATGAATTTATAACATTTCATTTGCTTTAAGATTTTTATGATACTAAATTGAAGAAAAAAATGAACCTGATTTCTAAGAAAATCAGGCTGTTAATGCCTAGTTGATTATTCTAGAAATCCAGCGGCACTAAATCCTTTTTTCCTTTGGATAAAATGTTTCTAAGGCACAACAAAATTACTGAAAGGACTGGCACGCAAAGCAGCTAATCTCATATGAATCAAACTCAGTGTTAATTTGCCCTCTTACCAATGATTTCAGGAAACGGAATGACTAAAATATAATTTGATGAAAAAAAGCATACATTCAAATTACTTTGGAAAAGTTTCGTTATTGAGAAGAAACAGAACATTTATTCCAGCAGAACGGAAAGGGTTTCATTGCTGCTCTGTATTGTATTATCATGTATCTTCCTAGGTCATCTCTAAAATTTTATCCTAGAAACTTTGCATGTCTTTGGTGGTGTTCTATTGTAATATCATTTTTGTGCCTCTTGGTGTTCTATTCACTATAAAACTATTGATTTTAGAAGGGGTTCATCATTGTTTCATGTTAATACATATGCCAATACAAAAGGGCAAACATTATAAAAACATTCTTTATCTCTTTAGTGACAAAGTGTCCTTTCCAAATAGTATACACATATTCACATACTGGTTGGAAGTTTTACAGGTCCTTTGTTAATGCAGTTCTGACTTGGTTCACACAGTGCCCCACATCAACTGAGAACTGCCATCCTCTCACACATGATACATTTCCAATGGCAGTTTCTACCAGTTTGGGCTTTTTGTTGATTTTTGTTTTCTAGAGATTGTTATCTTTACATGGCCTTTATATTATTCAAGGCTTCTTTTGAATGAATTTACAGGTTGAAGCTTGTGACTGTCCTGATGTCATTTCTTAAGTCTTTCCTTCATGATTTAAACCTATATCAAATATATGTTGCTTATTATTCTGTCAGTCATTTTTTAAATTTTTCATCAATTTCAAATGGACTTCATATGATTCTCAGTATTTGATTCATACATTTAACAATACTTGTGTATTCATTACGCCAACTGTGCAACTAATAAAAATGCTAGACATGATTTTTAGCAGGAAAAAAATAACCCAGATTTAAAATAAGTTTATAAATTTAATTTTGGAATTCTGGTGTTATTCTTATGAACTTACACCAAATACATTTCCATATTCTATAAGAAGTATGTAATCTGGGAAAGAATTGAAGCAACATGCCTTTAAAAGATTTCACCTAGTGGAATAAATAGGCACATACTATACTACAAACAGAAAATAGTCATCATTTAACTTTCTAAAATAATTTATAAGTTAATTTTTTATCTTCTAGAGTAATAAAATAATTCAATTTCACCAGATCCATTCTCAAGTGGGTGCATAAGTCCCTTTCTCTTCTCAAAGTGAAGCCATTTCTTCATACTAAAATTACATATTTCTTCTTCCTTGCACTTCTGTTACAGGCAGGATAGCATATTATTTACGAGTTGTGGGCTCTGGTGTCCTATTGCCCAGCTCTGCTACTTACTAACCGCATGGCTTTCCTATCCCTTCCATGACTCATTTTCTCGTCTATAAAACGAGTATGACAACACTAAAACCAGCACCTGCCTTCTACATTTGTTGCAGACATTTAGTTCACTTAGAAGATTGCCTGGCACCACACAATAAGGATTCGATAAATGTTGTCTGCCTTTGTTTATAATTCTCTCTTTTATATTTTAGTTGCTGTCATCTGATCTGCTCAGTGGAATTATTTTGTATGGTGATCATGGCAGCATTAACTTGACTTTCAGGACTATATTTTTAATTATCCTGACATGCCACTCAGTGTTACACAGGAGTTCCTGCTGGAACTATATACTTAAGTAGTGGTAATATAAGAGTTGGCTCAAGCCTTCATGTCCACACAGATAGTAAAGGTCTGCAGTTTGGTGACAGCTTTGGTCATTTTTTTGTGCCAGTATCCTGAGGTCATTTGCTTACTTGGATTCAATGTTTAATTTCCTCTCTAATCAATGCATCATTAAGTATTATGATGCCTAAATATTTAACTCATTGAAAGCATTCAGATTAGTATTACCAGTGCAAGTCTGTTCTGTTATTTTTAAAACAAAGGTTTAAATGGTTAGAGAATCTTGGGTAGGAATGTCTAGAATGATATTTTGAGAACTTTATTCAAATTCAGATTAGTTTCACTTTGTCTGATCTCATTACCATTCACAATTGCTGATTATAAATGTAGCCATATTTGTGAGCTTTGTGTAGTGGACACAGATATTTGCCTAATTATTATCCATTCCTGCTCTCTCTTTAGTCACAGATTCCCAATTTTATCCAGGTGTCCACCCTCATGCACCCCATGCATCATTATGTGTTTCATGGTAAAGTGAACCAAAATACAGTCCCAGTAGTGGCCATAGTTGGCTCAGTTCATCTTCCTTGCTATTGATTGGTATAAGAATACTTATGTGAGCCAATCTAATCTATCAGAACTGATGCCAAGTCAGCTGTATTGTTCCTACAAAAACGTTCTTATCTTCTATGAGAACGTCATAAGAACATCTATTTTGTCCTCTACTATGGACATTATTCGGTCTGAACATAACATATAAGAACTCTTCAGACATCTTGTTACTAGCCAAGAATGCTGCCGACCCTGACAGTTAGAGAAACTTGGGTCATATGTGACATCAATTTGAGCTGCTGAGTCAACAAACTCCAGAATCGAATATACCTTTGCAATTTCTGTTTTGTGGTAATAAATTTCATCATTGATTAAGCCAGTATAAATGAGCATTTCCTGCCATTTGCAGTATAAAGCATCCTAAATAATACATACTGGAAAGGATGATTTAGAATCATTTAATCCTTCTCTCATAAACCAGATGAAGGTACAAAGATTCAGGCAGAGGAGGTTAACTCAGTCAACAAGAGCTTTTATTTTTAGGCTGCTGAGTGATTATGTGGTTTAAATGGCAGTACTGACATATTTCTTTTTGAGCAATATGATTGAAACAGTTTTCACCTTTAAAGGGAAAGTTATCAAGGTTATAATTTCCCCATCTACAGAAAGGAACTTTGGTGATTAACATTTAACTTAATTTTTTAAAAAATATTAACCTTCTATAATGGTTGAACTGTTCATATCCTCTGTATCCCAAGCTGGACTGTATGTCCTGTAATACATTATTATGGTGTAGTAGAGAGAATATTATCCCAGCACTTTTAGTATACTTAGGTCTTCAAATCCACACAGACACTGAAGGCATGCAGTTGAAAGGAGCTAACAGTTTTAGAAGACTTAGTCTTGGTTTTGAGTTAACCAGTGTGCGTATTTGATTGGAGAGGCTAAATTTTGCACACATGACATAAATAGACCCAAATTAAATCTGAATTTTTTTACCTCCGTTTTAAAGCAACTAAAACTTGTTCCCCCCATATAATATAGAACACAAAAGTCTAACATATATGGGATGTTAAGTAGACATGCTGTGGTTCAAGTGGTAGTGAGGACCTAGAGACACCCAGTGAATAGCAACATCATACTCCAATGTCTTTGTGAAATCTTCGTGCCCTATTGAAGATAGTTTAAAAGTCACCCCATTAGACAGATGCTCTCTACTCTCTCAGGTGATCTCTACACTCCCTTCTATCTCTTAAATTAAAAGCTTTTTCAAATGGAAAACTAACTTTTAAAATATTATAGGATGAAAGTCATACTTGATCATTTTTTATGTGTGTTTGAGTCATTTTTCTGGTGGTCACTTCTCACATTATTGAATTTTAGAAGGACAACTGAACACTCAGTTTTGATAAGTATTAGTAGTTTGAATTACTTTATCTTGATCAGTGTTTTTTTCATCCTGTGGAGAACTAAATATATTATTCTATGATTTTAATTCTGTATTTAGATTTACACATTGTCAGAAAAATTATAAAATTGGCAATATACTTATGATTTTCTAACATTTTTAGCATAAGTGGTGGTTGTTAATTAACTGGAATATCATACTCAGGAATTCGTTTGGATTTTGTAATCATCTCAAACAGATCGCATGACTCGAAACAAAGGTGTGACACATGGTGGGTGACTTGGCTATTTCTTTTCTTCCTCATCTCTTCATGGTAAAATGGCTTTCTTGAGCTTCATTATTCCCTTCACAAATCTCATAGGTTCTCTTGATTTGTAGATGACCTCTTAAATAAATATGATGTGCTATTTAATTCTATATCTTGAAATGATAACTAGATTTTAAAATCAGGACTTGTTTTAATAGACTTCATTTAAAATATAGTTCTCTCCTTCACACATGAAGAGTTTATTATAATATTGTTATTTCATTGTAAAAATTGGTAATGTTTTATATTAATGGTGTTTACACTGCATTATTAGAATCACTATATTTTAAATGTTCAATAATAATAAACAACCTAAAATACCCAAATAGCAACTATTTTTCTAGGCTTTGAGGTTTTAAGTGATATTTCTTCATTTAATTGATTTCCACATTTTAAAAATTACTAACAAAAAGGAAGTATTTATTTATAATCAGGACAGATATTTTAATCAGCATATTTAATTTTATATAAGCCATTTGATTAAAATTATGTAAAAATGATATGCACTGAGAGAAGACAGAAAGGGAATAAAAAAGGGTTAACAATTGTTTCTTGGAGTGATTAACTAAGGGTGGATTTCTTCCTGCATATTTTTGTATTTTAATTTCCCATGAAGTAACATAAGTTAATTTATAATCAACTTATATTGTCAAACTATTAAAAGATTATTTAATTCATTGATTTAGATGAGATAAAAATTTTATTTTGATGGGAAGTATACTGAATGATATTGCATTTCCTAAAATAAGTATTTTATAACACATTATATATGGGTGAGGTGGCATCCCCTGAACCTTTGGTCCTTTAAAGCAAACTCCAGAAATCCAAAACAGGCAATCCCAGACATATCTAAACTTTTTAATATATCCTGGAACTTTTATCATTTATTTCTAATCTGCCATAACCCCTGTAGCTTTTCTCCGCTAGATTCTACACTTGATTTTGTATACCTGAAGCTTCAATCCTAGCTTGAACTGGTGCTCTTCCCTGGTTTTTCACATCATTTGAAATTAATTTTTTCTGAACACATAATTCATTTGATCTTCCCCGTTTGGGTTTTCTTAACCTAATCTTGCCTTTGCTGGAAAGTATTCTTTGACCTGCTTTCAGCTGCTTTGAAACCAATTATTTTGTCCTCTGAGCAGGCAGATGTTGTTTGGTATAAAAGACCCATATATGTATCATATTCTGGCAAGAGCTATAATATCTTTGAGATTAACAGTATTATAGAAGTACAGAAATGAAATTTCTTCAGCAATAGTAATATAACAACCCAATAGATATTATAATGTAATTGGTTACTCCAGTTAAAATTTGTGTATAGCATATATACAAATTACAACTGATTTATAGAAATAACTGTTGGGAACATATAATAAACTATTCATTTCACTCTGGTCAACAAATCACGCAATCTAACTTTTTGGAGAATAATAAGCAGAGAATACAACTGTCTCAATTATTAGTAAAACTATTAAGAATTCTAAAAGACAAAGAGGTGATACTATGAAAAACGATAACAAGCCTAAATCTACCTTTTGCTTCTGAGATGCCCTAAATGCCTATTATAAGAAGGCATGCCTTATGTTATGTTGATAATCAATATCCCCTTGATGGGATAAACCTAGGTATTTTCATTGCAAGGTAGATGAGGTATGTGTATAGGTTTTTATGCTTGAGCACATAAACATATCTGTATTTCACGTGATTGTTCCCCACTCACTGCTCAAAGCTCCGCCCTCTAGAGCATTGCCCTTGTTGTAATGGGAGCTGCCCACCCAGGAGGTTATTTTACTTCAAATTCCACCCCGATCTCATGTAACCTGAAGCCAGTGACTGAGTGATGCTGGCACACAAGGTTAGCACAAATTTGTGACCAACTTCATAGCATAATTCATACTTCCCACTGAATCAGTGCTTTCCGCAGAATCAGGCTGAAGGTAGAGTCCACCTGACTTCCTTGCCTAGTTCATTCCTTTGCCTTATCTTTCTTTACTCCCTCTCTGTTGTGGAGGGTCATTAGAGTCATCAGATAAAAAAGAAAAAAAAAAAGACTCTGAGGTAAATTTAAATTTCAGGAAAAACAATATTACTTTATAATAAGCATGCCCCATATATTTCAAACAGTGATTCACCTTATATTTCACTAGATGCACCATATTTTTATTTGCAAAATCTGATAACCCTATTCCTGACAGCATCTCTTCAATAAGTCATATGCACTGAATTCTTGTATCAAACTCTGCTTCTAGGATATCCAATCTTAGATAATGTCAATCATGTACTGTTAGGTTATGAAATATGTATTTCAAAATAGTATATATATATGCACATATATACTGATTAATTTATGTAAGAATATGTATATTATATAACTGTGTGTTATGTAATAATAGTAATAAATATAGAAGATGCATGCATCATACGAAAAATTAGTTCTGGAATGGTAAACAGCTAACTGATAAAAGAAGTTAATTATGGACAAGAGAATAACATTTGTGAAATAACTGTGGTAGTCTCCATTTTACACTGAAATTTTCATAACATTTGTGGTTTACAACAGATTCTTACTTTAGTAACTCCGGTATATAACAATAAAGCTAGGTCCATCATTGAATTTGTCCTCACAGCAGTTGAACACCTGAGAGTTTTTCTTATTTTGTTTTGCTATTTTTTTATGTTGGCATCTATTGACTCCAAGCTGACATCATATGTAACAAAGTGAGCAGCCCAAGAGGATAAAGAGGTATAGGAAAATAATTTTTCAATAGGGAAACACTAGCTACATGCAAGTTTTAAATAGAAAGAAGAGAAAAAAAAACAAAGAAAAGCCAATGGGTAGGCATAAATGTGAACTGTATTTTTTGTTTGTTTGTTTGTTTTTTTTAGGTAGATTTAAAATTAAATTTATGTCAGAGCTAAGGCACAAACCTACTGGAAGTCAATATTAGGCAATTAAAGTTGAATTTCCCTCCTGGGAATATAGGTAAGTAAGAGGAGCAAATGCCAATTGTAATACACCCTGCTTGTATGAATGTTTATTATGAAATTAGGCTTCAGAGAAAACAATATGTGAGTGCAATGTAAACAGATAAATTATGAGTTTTGGGTTGTGAAATACAATATAAGTAGAAAGTTCTGAGATGTAGCTGTCACTTTATTAACATTAGGTTATTTGCACCAGTCATTATGGGCATTCACTTATTTATAAAAATAAAGTATACGTAATGTATGGTTTTTAAATACCCTCCAACTCAGAAATTCTATGACCCTTCTAAAAAATAGTTGAAAATGCCTAATTCTAATAAATTATTTTAATCTTAGATTGTCCTCCAGCAATAAAAGGAATATAATAATGTGAAGAAATAAAAGATTACATTTTAATAAACGTGTTTAGCACCTAAGCAGGCATAATACATGTGTTCTGACTACACAGTAAATTATTATCACATTTCTTCCTTTAATCTTATATGATCACACTTTAGAAAGACTTGTAGTACCACATCTGAAGATTTCTACTCTTATAGGAATAACATTTTAATTTATTAATATTTTTATGAATGTCAATAAGGCATACGGTTTTATGATACCTCAATAATTAAAGCAGTCATTCTTTATAAGGTAATTATAAGGTAATAGCTATGTACATTTTTTTGTTATTTGTCTGAAAGCATACTTAGAATTTTTATATCCACAATACAACATAGAATCTTAGTACTGGGTATTTGCTGGCTAAATGCCATGAAACATGCTATTATTAGAATGATATTGGTAAATCTTTAATGTGAACTTAATTGGTTAAAAATAGATGGGATTGTTAAATGGATCCTTCACTGAATAATTAAATACTCTTATGGGAAAATCAATAAAAAAGACAGATCTATGGTACCAGCATCCTTCAGCTTTCTTTGAAGCTGCGAAAACTCAGGTTCTACTGTGAGACATTGAAAGGACCCATGACACTATTGTACATCTAAACCCTGGGGCTGCCACAAAAACAGAGTCAAGTGTCAGAAACTATATACTTCCAGTATCACTGACTAGGAGGAATGCTTATTATTTTTAATACACTGCTATGAATTATTTCCACGGGATAATTTCTTATCTTTGTGTTCACAGTGAAGACCAAACAGACAGTTATGAGTGGTTGGCAGTAAATCTGCATCTGTGAATAAAGTCTCCTGGGATCCTATGAAACACTGTAATGAATTCAACACATGGTGCTAGTCCTACGGCAGACACATTCACACCATGAGACAAGACAGGGTTTTCTAATAAAAATTAAGTGCTGAATCTGTGTGTGTGAAGTCTTGCTGCTATGAACTGCTGTGCTCTGGATTTAAACACACACACACACACACACACACACACACACACACACACATACACACACACACCACTCCAGTTAATGTGTACAGAGACACATATATTATTGAATAACTGTTATTTGACAGCTTTGTGTTCTAAAATATATTTCTATGCCTAGTGTTTTTTTCTAGACAAAGGTATACTTAATTAAGTATGAAACCTTTTAGTAGGTTATACAGTTCAATTGCTTTTTTAGAAGAAGTAACATCTAATATATACCTTTATAAACTGTCTTTCACTTATAGATCAGTTTACTTGCAGTTATTTAATGAGAAAAATTTAAAAAGTCACTCTGTTTCTCTTATCAGAAAGTATGAATTGCTTCTCTGTGTTCCATTCAGTTCTATTTCTTCCAACTGTTATTTCTAAGTGTGTAGGATAACTGTGCTCTCACTTACAGTTCTTACAGAGACATATAGAAAAAAATGTGTACTGAAAAAAAATATATAAATCCAAATAAAACGACTACTAAAATGCCATACCAGAAGTGATGTGTGACACGGAGAGTTGTCCTGATGGAAGATGATTTACAGCACACTTTAAAACAACACCTTCTCTCAACCGGAGCTCAAACCTGACTGACTGCACCAAACAAGTTGAAACTTGTCACACACTGTTACTAAGGTTCAGTTAGCCACTTTCCATATTGAAGATCCCTGCCTTTCCATTGGATGGCACTCGGCAGCAGCATTGATAGTATTCGTTGATCACAACAGACAGTCTCCTTATCACACATCACTTCTGGTATGGCAATTTCGGTCAAATAAAAACATCACAGTGTGCCCTCATCCACCTTATTCATCAGATCTGGCACCATGCGACTTCTGGCTCTTTCTTAAAGTCAAAATGACCATGAAAGGTAAATGTTTTGAATCCATGCAAGACATCGAGACAGCCAGGACAGCACAACTAAAGACATTCATGAAAGAGGACTTCTAGGACTGCTTCAGAAAGTGGCAAGAACAATGGGATATGTGTGTTCAAAGTGAGGGAGGGGGTATTTTGAGGAGGATTAATGGCACTGTGTCTTTTACTGTAATACATTTTTTTAAAAATGTAAACATTCACCATAGTTTTTTATCACACCTTATAGATTTACTTTTGTAAACTAATTTGTCTAAATAGAGGAGACATTTCACAAATGAAAATGTAAAAGTAAACACAATCTAATTCTGTAACTTAAATGTCAACATTTAGAATGTACCTTTTTTGTATATGATTTTATATCTCAGAGTGATTAGTTCATAACAAAAAGTACATGAATCCTGTAGTACATTAGCTTATTCTAGCATTGGCTAGATTTTCTTTAGTTTATTATAAACAGTGGTACTTCTAATGAAAATGGATAGGCAAAGCTTTTGAGGATATTTGTGCTGAGCAAGTTGCAATATCAGAGTGAATATTTCTTCTCTTGTCCTTTGACATAAATATGTATATAGTAACATAGGTCCTAAATATCATTTGGTTAAAATTACACTAAAGGAAATATGACCATCTCTTCAAAAATGCTGACACAAAGCTTATAAGGTTATATTCACTAAATATATGGCTATACAAGTAAATACAAAGAAAACACAGGAGTAATACTTTTCTAAACCACCCACAGGGAAATTGGACATGTTTCCAAAGAGATACTGGTTTCAGTAGATGGCCCCTTTTGGTGATAACACAACCAACCAATATATCTTAATTGAAGATTAAGTAAGGGAGGGCTAATTCAGTTATTTTACAAAAGTGACATTTAGTGAATATTTGTTGATTTAATAAACAGTTTACTAAAGCAGTGCTGAAAGCTGTTTCTCTGGCATAATTTGAGTAGTATTTCACCTAGTGGCCAGCAATTTCATAAGAAATTTCCATCATTAGAATTTCTCCTCTGAGTTAAAACATTTTACTAAAAAGCAGTTATAAGTCTTATATCTTAACACAATAGGTTATAGTCAATTCGCTTAAACTCATTAAAAAGCAGTTGATCAAATTATTTATATATCACTACACAAGGCTTGCAGCTGAGTAAAATACAGGGCATATATGATTTGATGAATGACTAGAAAGGTAATAGCAATCATCTTACATAAGCAAGCTTTCCTTGATGTGTTTACAAAATGCACAGTGCTGTGATAGTCAGAATCTGGGTACAAAAATATGCAAATGCACAATAGTCCTGTCATCATTCATCCTTCATAAATTTATGGTAGGTTTATTTTTTTATTTTTTTTAATGGTACCACATTTTTCTACTGAGGCACTCTTAACCAAATGCTATATTATTGTTGGCTGAAAAAAACTAATTTTTACTCAAGGTTCTCCTATAGACTATTGCTTATGAAATTTCATACTTAGAATTCATGTTAATTAGAAAATCTACACATTCTCTTATTTCTAATAATTTTTAAAAGAAGTTTTATAAATAGATATTGGTTTTAGTAAAATTGTTTTATAAATATATGGGATATTAGGGCCGGCCAAGTGGCTCAATTGGTTAAGAGCTCGCTCAAGAGTGTGAGCTCTGAACAGCAGCGGTTTGATGCCGGGCCCGAGCTGAGCTGCCGCTGAACTGCCAACAGGGTGGCAGGATGGCTAAGCAAA
>NW_017732698.1:8306-11266 GCF_001890085.2 Hipposideros armiger | reverse complement strand
TAATCGTGAAATTAAACTAGAATAATGTGGATAAAATGTCTAAATTTTGCAAGATGCACTAGAGAGATTTACTACCTCAGTAAACCATTTTGGATTTTCCCACTATTTGTGTGTTTGTTTGTTTGTATATTCAGTGTTAGTGGCATTTTAGTCAATTACTAACAACTCTACCATATAGATGATTGTGTACCATCTACATTGCTCATGATAACCCCATTTCTCTTGCCAGGAATTGGTTCTGCAACCCATCTCTGGCAAATAAAATGTGAAGGTGAAAGAGTGCGTCTGCTGCTAATAGGAAGAGATGATTCTTCTTCGTTTCCTAGATATTACTTAAATGTCGTGTTTGCAATTATCATACTCTACACCAAAAATGGCAGGCTAGAAAACTGGAAGAAAATTATGTTATTTGTGATATCTGCTTAACCAAATATCCCTCTAAGCTATAAAATTCCTGTTATGTGAGGAAAGGCTTTGGTAAGGATGTCAGAGTAGGTAAACACCATGCTGCCTTCTCCCATGACCAACTAAACTACAGAAAAACCATCACTGAGAACCACCAAGTCTAGCAGAACTGAAAAACTATAACTAAGGATATACAGAAGAAGCCACATCAAGACTGGTAAGAGGGGTGGAGATGCACAATGGACTGGTCCCCCCACATGCAATGTGGCAGTTAAAAATTGGAAGCAATATCTTGTCTTTGGAGGTTCCCCCTGGTGAATGAGGGGTCCCAGTCCCACACCAGACTACCTAGCTCAGGGTTCCAGTGCTGGGAAGAGAAATCCCCATAACTTCTGGCTGTGAATACCAGCAGAGATTGTTGCTGAGTGAGACTGAGGGTGGCTGGAGTCCCAGGCATTCCTCTTAAAGGTCCTATGCATGGACTCACTTGCTGACAGCCCCATTCAATCTGAGCTCCAATACTGAGATAGCTTGAAAGGCACGAGGGACACATGGGAAGAAACTGAGTTGTCTAGCTTCAGGGCAAGAGCTGGAGGGACAGCTTTCTCCTGGATGGAGAAGCCAGCAGAAGCCATTGTTTCTTTGTTGAGCCCTCCCCCATCCAACCTGCAAGCACAGGCAGGTGCCATATCTAGTCTCTATCAACCTGGCTAACATTGTTTGCTGTACTCTGGTGATTCCCTGAGGCCCTGTCCCAACCAACTTGCGAGCACACCCAAGCCACTTCCAGTGACTTTTCCATACAAACAGCCTGTCTTGGCCAATGCTGCAAACTTTCCAAACAAGCTGCATCTGACCTCGGTGTAATCTACACCTCTTGATAAGGAGTCCAAAGCCCAGCACTAGCAGCAGCTGGCCTCATTTCACAGCTTAGCCTTTCCCAGGCACCTCTAAGGCCAGCACAAGTGGCAACCATCTGCAGATCACTTTGTAGCTCATTCCAAGTGACCCTGAGCAGGGCACAGGCAGCAGCTGACATTGACCTACAGAGGAACCCCTGCTAAGAGGGCCCAGAACCAACACACCCAGTGCCACCTATATGCCACACCAGATCACAAACCAACAACATCCACAAATGGAACACCCAAAGGGCAGACTCAACAGGAACAAGAGCCCTGCTAAAGCAAATCCTGCTCCATAGGGTCAGCCCCTATCTCCTCCACAAGATCTCCTCCACTATATTCACAGCCTGATCTCACAAGCAACCAGTCTGATGGTCAATTCCTCCCACTAACATGCCAACAGAAATCAAGATTCAAATTAAATAGGAGGGCACACATTCTCCACACAAGGGACACACTAGAAGCATCCAGCTCAGGTGCCACTAGGACCCACAGAACACCTACTACATAAGGCCATGCTACTAAGACCAGAAGACATAGCAGCCCTACCTAATACATAGAAACAAACACAGGGAGGCAGCCAAAATGAAAAGATAAAAAGACATGTCCCAAATGAAATAATAGAACAAAACTCCATAAAAAGAACTAAAGAAAATAGAGACGAGCAATCTACCAGAAACAGAGTTCTAAACACTGGTTGTTAGGATGCTCAATGATCTCAGGGAGAACTTCAACAAAGAGATAAAAACATAAAAATGGAGATAGAAAACATAAAAAAGAACCAGTCAGAAATAAAGACTACAACAACTGAAATGAAGAATACATTAGAGTGAATCAATAGTAGATTAGATGAAGCAGAGGAGCGAATCAGTGATTGAGCAGATAAGGTAGTAGAAAATAATCAGAACTACAAAAAGAAAAAAAAGAATTAAAAAATGAGGATAATTTAAGGCCTCTGAGACAACATCAAGTGCACCAACATTCACATTACAGGGCTACCGGAAAAAAAGAGAGTGAGCAAGGAATTGAAACCCTATTTGAAGAAATAGTGACAGAAATCTTCCCTAACCTGGTGAAGGAAAGAGATATATAAGCTCGGAAAGCATAAAGAATCCCAAACAAGATAAACCCAAAGAGGCACATCATAATTAAAATGCCAAAGGTTAAAGACAAGGAGAGACCTTAAAATCAGCAAGAGAAAAGCAGTTAGTTACCTAAAAGGGAACTCACATAGGATTTTAAACTGATTTCTCAATAGAAACTTTGCAGACCAGAAGAGATTGGCACAAAATATTCAATGTGATGAAAAGCCAGGACCTACAACCAAGATTAATCTACCCAGCAAAGCTATCATTTAGAATCAAAGGATAAATAAAGAGCTTCCCAGACAGGAAAAGCTAAAGGAGTTCATCACCACTAAACTAGTATTACAAGAAGTGTTAAAGGGACTACTTTAACAAGAAGAAGAAAAATGATCAAAAATAGGAATAATAAAATGGCAATAACTACATATCAATCAACAATTGCTTTTGATGAAAATGGATTAAATGCTCCAAACAAAAGACAGAGTGACTGAATGAATAAGAAAACAAGATCTTACATATGTTGCCTACAAGAGACTCACTTCAGATTGAAAGAAACACTGAAAGTTAA
>NW_017732698.1:0-7158 GCF_001890085.2 Hipposideros armiger | reverse complement strand
AAATATATTTATTTTTACTACATAATTCATATAATTGGCATTGTAAAGTAATGCAACAATAAGCTTGAGTCGATATCTTTTTCTCAGCACATTTTCATTAAAACTAAAGTTCTAAATATTCTCAGGGGAGGAAATTATATCAACTTTAATTGAACAAACTAAATGATTTATGAGAAATCTTTTTAATGGCTATAGCCAACAGGATTCAATTAGTTTTATGTTATTATGAAAGTAATTGTATAAGCAATATGAATAAAAGTAATTAATAAACACATTGTCACTCTTTTCAGTATTGTTGTATTAACTGTTTGTAATAAATATTCTTAAAGTTTTGATGACTACAATATAAATACCCGAACAATAGTTATATATATATATATAGATAGATAGATAGATAGATACATATCTATATATAGATATAGATGTAGATATAGCTATAGATATAGATATATAGAGAGATAGTTGCATTCTAGGTGATATTCTCTATTTTAGTTCTCTAATTCTTTGACAATGACTGTCTTACATATTATAGTGTATGAGTTATTTAAATGACATTTTATTTACTATGATTTAAACTTTTCACTTATTAGTCCATATCTGTTGAATAGAATTTAATATTTTCTTATTTGTATGGCTGCTATACTTTATCTCTTTAAGGACTTTAAATTTACTTGTATCATTCTATATTACTCTCAAATTTCTTCTAGAGTAAACACATCTTCTATGGTTTATTTGTTGGTAGTCTTTCTTTAATGTCTGATTTTAGGATGTTAGTTATAAAATTACCTTGAATGCTTTTGTGTGTGCATGCATGTGTGTGTGTGTGTGTGCATGTGTGTGCATATGTGTGTGTGCATGTGTGTGTGTGTGCGCGCGCGTGTGTGCATATGTGCATATGTGTGTGTGTGTGTGTGTGTGCGCGTGTGTGTGTGTGTGTGTGTGTGTGTGTGTGTGTTCCCTCTGTTTCTCAGCCCCCTTCTTCCTTGCCTGGTAGATTTACAGTTGCCTTCTGATCATCTGTGGTTCTCATTTAAACCGGGTTATACTATCTACCTGGGAATCCTTTTATGGATTTGATATTTAATCAAAAATAAATTATATTTAGAACTGGTTGACTTGTCTTTCTAAAGTGACCAGGTTCATATAATAAGTCATATAATGCCCTTCTTTAACCACTATTGTGTTGTCCATTCTGATCTCATTCAAGGTGATTAACCTGTCTAGAGCCCATCAATTGCCCTCCTTGTCCTCTATTCAGCCATGGGGAGCCCCAGCCAGAGAGGAATGGAAAGAAGGAGGGAGCAGCTGAGGTTTCTATTGCTCTGGATACTTCCCTGATTGGTCAGAAGAGACTGGAGATGTTCTCCAGAGATATTGGCTCTTTATCTCAACTGAACTGACAGCTTTTTCATTGTATGACTCCTTCATTTCATATTGTGGTAACCACTGTTCCCTTTCATTACTTGGGGCCCAGGGTGATAACAGCTCTCCCCTAGGGTACAGAAGTAGCCTAGTGCTTTTGCTGTATCTTGACATTACTTGGCAATCAGTACCTTTAATAGACCTTCACAAATTATTTTAGCATCGGTGTGTCATCAACTCTCCTGCTGATTGATTGGTAAGCCATCTCTCTGTGAGACTACTCCTTATCCCTTGCTTGACTCAGGAGCAACATCTCACTCATCTGCTGGTTCAGATCCACTAATCTCTTTTTCTCTTCCATATCTGTTAGATGAGATATTTAATTCAGTTTGCAAGATTTATTATGGTGAGTTATTATTATTTTTCTAAAATAATTTCTCTATCATTGCTACATGCTTTGAACAGGGTGTAGAGTGAGTCAGTTGCTCATAAATGAAATTAAAATGTTATATTGACTGATGTCTTGGCTCCCTCTACTTAAGCAATATTAAAGTTTCCAAGGGAGGGAGAGCTTAAGATATTGCACTTGTAATAAGTGGGAAAAAATACCTTCAAGTTATTCAAGAAGCTATTAATGTAAATGAAAGCTAAATGGGTGTCTCCAAGGGCTAATGAAAAGCACTAACACACCTAAAATGGTGTGGGAATAGTAGAGTTATAAGGATAAATGTAGGCTACTTGTATAATATCTTTAATTGTCGTATGTATTTTGTGTCCTAGGGTCCTAACAGATTCAGAACAGAAAACCAGATAAGTGTATGAGACACTGGAAATGAATTGGACCATGGCTCCAGATTCACACAGAAAGACTAGAGAGGTCCTACAGAGATGGCTCATCAATCAACAACTTTTAGGGAGGGAGGGAGGGAAGGAGAAGGGAGGGAGGGTGGAAAAGAAAGCAAAGGAGAACAATCAGAGGCAACTTAATTCTCATGTTTGTACATTTACACTCCCTCCCCTAAAAGAAAGGGATTGCTTATGTTTAGTATTCAAATGCATTTGATAACTCATTTTTATGCTTTCTAATTAACCTATATCTGCCCCTTCCCAATGTTTAGAATCTCCATAGCTTCACTTGGCTTTTATCTTTAATTTTGGTATCTTTATCACAAATCAAGTTGCACATTTACTATATCCTGATTCTTCAATTGCCCGGGAAGCTTTGCTTTGCTTAAATCAGATTTAGCTGTGATGAAACTTATGCAGAATAAATATTGTTTGTGAAAGCAACTAGTTTTCTAAGGCCTATGAGATGTGACAGTATCCTGTTTACTGATAAATTGCAAAGTAGCAGGAGCAAAGCTACAATAAGTATTGATTTCTTTTGTGCATAGAACTCATTTTGTTACAGATTGTGAATTGCCTTCATGAGCTGACAATCCATTAAGAATTACTTGTNAAAAAAAAAACATGCCATCTACTGGATAACTGCCTAATTCTTTTATTCTTACATTACATATTGTTTTATATATAGCCATGGGTTTTATACTAGAGTGTATTTCAAGGCTACACAGAATATGAGAAGAAAGAGAAGCTAGAAAAATTCTAAGGAGCCACTTGCACAGATTCAATTTTTGCTATGGAACTCATATGGAAGGGCAGGACTCAAAATATAAACAGGATATATTAAGAGCTAAAGATTTTATGTTTATAAAAAAACCTCATTAATTGTACCTAATTATATTACATTTTCAAATATAGTAAAGATTAAATCTCCTCTGTCTAGAATGTAGTGATATAATGCTATCCTAAACCAAGGCCCCAATGTTATGACCAAAGTTTTTAAGTTACTCTATTTTCTTAAAATACGCTATTGCTCATCCAGAGCTTCCAAATGTATTTCCTTATTAAATTCCTTTAGAAGCTCTGGTCATGTCATTAGCATACATCTTCAATAGATGAAGTAACTTAGAACTGCAAACATTTCCAATGGCCACATAATTATTAAATTGTAAAACTAAAACTGGAATAATAACTTGCTAATTTCAAGTTTATTTTTATTTTATTGGAGATATTTTAGAATACAATGTCATCTAGAGTACAATTGAATGAGAAATCTCATATTTAAAGCATTGTTCAGTATATAAATATTTCGAAGTGAGAGATGTTTTGACTTTCAAATTAATTAACAATATAAAGCACCAATCAGTTCCAAGCTTTAGAGGATGGTGCACTACCTGATGGATGTCATATTCCTTATGTCCATCAGTGGATACAAGTGTTTATTTAAAATTAGTAACTATTTGTTTATGCTATATAGAGTATACATCCATATACATATCTATGTGATTATATACATTTGTTAATTATTAGAGAGAAAACATCTAGATCTTCTCTTCATAAAAATTAAAAGTATTTTAATGGTATCAGATATACACTTCAGTCTATAATACATATTTATTTTGATTTTCTTAGAAGAGGCATACATGTAGTGTACTTCAAATTGAGATTTTTAAAATGTGGTTAAATGTATCATTAAGTGTGTTTTGTATTGTAACTTTTTTAAATGTTCCTTTTAGCACAAAGATGCATCATTATTTCATTTAATTGTTCATGATGCTTAATCTGTTAAAATGAGTTTTTCCAAAGAACAAAAACAATTTTATAACCCTAGGCAAGTAAACATTAAACATAGTTTTGAAGCATTATGTATTAAGGAAAATTTAAAGCACAGAATTATTTTTTAAAAAATGTTTAAAATACTGAAATAAATAAGAATGGCAAAGTTATCCTAACTTTCAGCTTGAGTTTTCCTGATGGATTAGGAGGTAGTCTACTTGATGAAAAGAAAGGAGTTTAGTACTTAAGAATCATTTGTTAAATAATTTTTTAGCTTATTATTAAAAATATGATGAATTGTGTATATCAGATATTAAAATATATTTTGAATTTATTGTGGAGACTGAGAAAGAGAGAGAGACAGAGAGAGACACAGGATTACTCCATCAGTACATAATCTTTGCCTACAAACTCTGCCAAGCATGTTCAACAGAGAATAGAGGCCGGGGACGGGAGTACATGGTTCATCCTACTGTTTATTTTATATTATATTTATGCTGTGGTTTATTATTGAAGTGCTTATTGAATATATGTTCATAAAACTGCCTTCATATTTGGTATGCTTGTCTGAACATTTTGTATTGTGATAAAGTATGTATAACATAAAAATATACCATAGTAACTATTTTTAGGTATACGGTTCAGTGGCATTCATTATATTCACAACTTTATACAAGCATCACTACTATCTATTTCCAAAACTTTTTTATTACCCATAGCAGAAACTCTTAGCTAGTAAGCCTCAACTATCCCCATTTTCCTTCCTCCCATCTCCTCGTAATCTCTATCATACTGAATTTTACAATTTTACCTTTCATATAGGTAGTGAATTTTAGTCATTGTAATAAACCATTTAAACAAGTATGAATTACAATACATATTTTCATTTCCTCGAAAATTACAACATATTGACATCTTTCAACATTAACTATTGCCTTACCTCTTCTCCTTTTTTTTTGACTCTCCATAAATCTTTAAAAATGATAATAAATGCTGAATACAACTAGGTATTGACCTTTAATCACTTCTAGCAATATATGTATTAATCATTCACTTTATCAGGCAAATACACAACATTCATTAATAAAAGAAATTACAGTCTTCATTCTTATAATGGATTATAGATTTTATATGCCATGAGTAAAGGTCCCTAATAAAATCATATGGAGTTCCATTAACCCTGTAACAAAATAAATTTAGTTTTATAATTTCAGTTTTCTTATAAGTATATTAATTGGGTAGTTATTAACAATATTCTATTCCCTCACATAAACTCAATTTCCTACCCATATGTGGTATATGTACCCCTGCTCTCAGTAAATGAAATATTCCCATAGAAATGCAGATTCTGTATTCTTAAATATCAGTATTTATGTTCAATTCTTTTTCTGTCTGCAATATGGGACTAAAGAGCATCCTGTACAAGCTCACAAGTCAGTCATTAGATCTTGGGCCAGGATAGTTGTAGAACTACATCTTCAGAGGAAGCCACCTCCTTACAAAAAAAAGAATCACTCTAGGGCCACCTGCTTGCTTATCATTACATCTGACCAGACTTATGCTTTAAAGGAATAGCTAACTAAATAAGGAAGGGAAGATCAAGCTAACAGACATTTCTGGCAATCAATGAAAGGTTAGCAAGGAAAAATAATTACACATGCCACAAAAGAAACTGATGAGTACAGGGTGTTATCTAGAGCAAAGGACAATGATGAGGCTCCAATTAGATATTACTGGAGACAATAATGGCACATATGAGTAATGATAGTATCACAAATTAAATATATTACTCTTTTCTATATTAAATAAAAAATTATAGGATAGTTTATCTAATATATTTATCAAAGAATTTATTGATATTCACATATCCTTGGATGTATAACTATGCTCCTAAATCTAGTATTCTACAATTTCATTAATTTTATTTTTTTTGCCCTTACCTTGCCTCTTATTTATATGCATTTTCCCATTTAGTAACTCTGCTTTAGGAACTGTTCTACCATTGAAACTGAAGGTGGGGGGGAAATGATGGTTTGCAATATTTTGAAAAATCAAAATGTCAGGTAAATAAATACAGTAATTTATGGAAAGAGATTACCATAGAAGTAAGTTCAAAATGTCTGTTAGGGTATTTAACATTCAGTTGACCTCCATCCAACATCAAGTGTGCTGCATAGGTAAAAAAGAGTATTGAAATCCCAAGTATAAAATTTTAGTTAATAACTTTAGCTAAAATTTGCATAGGACAGCTGTAGTTTATCTAGAATATCAAAACCTAGAAAATATAATTTTTAACATTCCTCAAATTATTTTCAAGCATAATCGTGAAATTAAACTAGAATAATGTGGATAAAATGTCTAAATTTTGCAAGATGCACTAGAGAGATTTACTACCTCAGTAAACCATTTTGGATTTTCCCACTATTTGTGTGTTTGTTTGTTTGTATATTCAGTGTTAGTGGCATTTTAGTCAATTACTAACAACTCTACCATATAGATGATTGTGTACCATCTACATTGCTCATGATAACCCCATTTCTCTTGCCAGGAATTGGTTCTGCAACCCATCTCTGGCAAATAAAATGTGAAGGTGAAAGAGTGCATCTGCTGCTAATAGGAAGAGATGATTCTTCTTCGTTTCCTAGATATTACTTAAATGTCGTGTTTGCAATTATCATACTCTACACCAAAAATGTCAGGCTAGAAAGCTGGAAGAAAATTATGTTATTTGTGATATCTGCTTAACCAAATATCCCTCTAAGCTATAAAATTCCTGTTATGTGAGGAAAGGCTTTGGTAAGGATGTCAGAGTAGGTAAACACCATGCTGCCTTCTCCCATGACCAACTAAACTATAGAAAAACCATCACTGAGAACCACCAAGTCTAGCAGAACTGAAAAACTATAACTAAGGATATACAGAAGAAGCCACATCAAGACTGGTAAGAGGGGTGGAGATGCACAATGGACTGGTCCCCCCACATGCAATGTGGCAGTTAAAAATTGGAAGCAATATCTTGTCTTTGGAGGTTCCCCCTGGTGAATGAGGGGTCCCAGTCCCACACCAAACTACCTAGCTCAGGGTTCCAGTGCTGGGAAGAGAAATCCCCATAACTTCTGGCTGTGAATACCAGCAGAGATTGTTGCTGAGTGAGACTGAGGGTGGCTGGAGTCCCAG
>NW_017732697.1:219143-219983 GCF_001890085.2 Hipposideros armiger | reverse complement strand
TAATGCTTCTTTTTTTCCAGAAAAAAAATAGCCTCTTGGCAAAAGAATGCATCTCACAATCCCTGGAAAGGAGTTTGGCATGAGACATAACCCAATCACCATTAAAACAAACAAACAAACAAACAAAACCTCATTGAGTATTGAGCAGTGGTGAGATTAAAACAAGCCAATAGCAATAACACGTGTCTTTTCTAATTCCAGAAATTCTGGTAAAGTTAGAACAATAACCTAATTTTGGTCAAATTAGATTTAAAAAAAAAATCTGTTCCCTTTCCTAAGATAGGTGGTGGGTACAAAGGTTGTGTTTTGTAATCTTCAAATTTTATATGTATATTTTATATACAATCATTTATGTATGACATTTTAAAATAAAACATTTTTAAAAGAATAAAAGTGTCAGATATAAAGGTTAGTGAATGAAATTGGTAAAATTTGCATGTTTCTGCCGAAGGCTAGGGAGAAGTTCCTTATAAAAGTATCCTAAAAAAGTTCAAGCTGCTTGCAGACATATAAAGGAAATGAATTCGATTCATACCTCATTCATTGGAGAGAGGGCTCAGTGTCCACGTGTGCAGGGTGGCAAGAAAGGTGCAGCCTCTGTGATGCAGAGATAAGATGGGTGACAACCAATTGACTTTTGTGGTGTAAGGGCATGTCTTAGGCTCCACTTCCATCAGCATGGACTCACAATGCCTTTTACACAGTGTAACCCACAAAACGTTTCTAAGTTGCTTCCTTGACCAATCATTTCCCAGGTAGAATTAATTGCTCTACCCTGTGTCTTCCCGTTTTACGGTATGTTTCCTCAGCATTCAGAACTCATCAAGTATACTATAGTTC
>NW_017732697.1:214393-215188 GCF_001890085.2 Hipposideros armiger | reverse complement strand
GGAAAACCACGACCATTTCATCTCAATAACATTCTAGTAATTTGAAGTTGAGAAATCAGCCTTTCGGTCCCTGCTCCTTCCTGTCCTAACTTCAGCCCTTGGCTGATACCTGAAGCACAGCTAACACAGCCCTCTGACCATTTCAGCAGCCAGAATCACTTGGAATGAGCTAATCCCTGAACTCAGGTTTTAGCAGGTAAATAGAAAAAGCAATCTGTTTTAAAGGCTAAAAAACAACTGGAATCTTTATGTGCTTTTCTCAATTTTAGTGCAATTTTGTCTATAATATGCTGGAAATTTCAGTGGAAAGGGTCTATTTTATGAAGTAGAAAATTTTGTTTTTTATTTTCCCAGAGTGCTCCTTCTATTACTAACCTCTGATTTTATTAAACCCCACTGTGATATTTTCCTGCAGTAGAGCCTATGAAAAGCACAATTCCTCAGAAATTTCATTAAGACCAGCTCATAAACTGCTTCCTGACTTATTCCTGCACGGACAGGTTACTCTCATCTTCTCTCCTCGTGACACCCATCCTCCATTATGTCTGAGGAGAGAAATCAGGTTTGCAATTTTCTGCGCAATGAAGAGGAAATTTCTTTTTTTTCAAGAGCCTGAAAACCTGTGTTATTTACACACTTGTTAATTACATTAGGTTACCCCTAGAAAAGATTTCAAGGATTTTTTTTTAATTGGGGCTACAGTTACATGTAAACAATCTGTGGATAAAAAGGGGAAAGAACAGTGGTGGCGATTGCATCTCAATATGAAATTGAGAAATAATAAAATATCCACTT
>NW_017732697.1:210940-212248 GCF_001890085.2 Hipposideros armiger | reverse complement strand
CAAGTCCAAAATCTGCAGAGTGGGCCAGAAACTGGACAACTATGGAAGACGCGATGTTGCAGTTTAAGTCTGAAGGTGGTTTCTTGGCAGAATTCCCACACTGGTTCCCAGAACTGTGGATTGAGCGCTGGTATGGTGGAAAAGGCCCAGTGGAAACCACTAGAACTATCACTACCTAGAAAATAGTAAGCCATAAGCATTACTGCGTTTCTGGAGGAGCCACCATCAAGGACTTAAAAGATGCAGAGACTGTGATTCCCCACACTTCCCCATTTACTCACCCATTTGGCCTTTCCCCATTCAACTCACCCATTTGGCCTTGCAGGTGACTCCAGGAGAATGGCAACGGATGATCATAAGCTTACCTAAGTGGTGGCTCCAATTGCAACTGCTTTTTTTTTTTCCCCCTTCCCTATTTACAAGGAAGAATATGCCTGGGATATAAGGTCTCCCTTAGGGTGTGACTTGGCATTACCACGTCCTGTGATTAAAGTCAGTGGAAAATTACAACATCTTGATCCAAGCAATACTACCAATGGTTCAGGCCCTTCAGAAATGAAGGTTTGGGTCACCTCATAAGGTCAAGAACAATGACCAGCTGGTATGCTTGCTGAAGGCCAAAGAAATAAAGAATGGGTTGTGGAAGTAGGTAGTTATAAATACCTGCTATGACTACATGACCAGTTACTGAAATGAGGGCTGTATTGTCATGTCTTTCTTATTTTGCTATGTTTGTGTTTGAATATGCATTTGGTAATAGATATGTTACTTGTATATATAATGCAACGTGTACCCATAAACTATATGTATATAGTTATATATAGGCTTAGCGCTTTGTTAATTATACACAGAATAGTTGTATCATGTTAGGTGGAAGTATGACCTGGTTCTATCTTTGTTTGGAGATTAAGGGTGGTTTAAAGAGATGAGTACGGGTACTAAGTTGGCAAGGGGTGAACTTATGATGGTTAATTCTATGTAGCAACTTACTGGGCCACAGTACCCAGATATTTAGTCAAATATATTCCAGATGTTTCTGTGAGGATGTGTTTCGGATGAGATTCACATTTATATTGATGGATTTTTGAATAAAATAGATCACCCTCTATCATGTGGGTTTGCCTCATCCAATCAGTTGAAGGCTTTAATAGAGCAAAGGTTGACCTCTCCTGGGCAATAAGAAATCCTCTCAGCAGACTGCCATTGGACTTGAACTTCAGCATTAGCTCTTCGGTTGGTCTCTGGCCTACCAGCCTACCCTGCAGATTTTGGATTTATCAGCCTACATAATCATGTGAACCAATTCCT
>NW_017732697.1:209018-210095 GCF_001890085.2 Hipposideros armiger | reverse complement strand
TGACCAAGCTGAATACCTAAGATCTGTGCATTTTACCACATGTAAATGAAACCTCACTTTTTCTTAAATGAGAAAAAATAAAGGTCTTGCCTTTGTAGACTTTGGAAAAATGTTATATTGTCATTAAAAACAGGTGTTTGAAGTCTTTTTATTAACATGGGAGAATGCTCATGATGAAAAGGCTGTACAATTATATGTGACAGGATACTGGTTTTACCAAGAATAAGACTATTTCCATAGAAACATTGTAAAGAAATACAAGAAACCGTTAACAGTAATGATCTCTGATTGGTGGGATTGTAGGTCACAATTTCTTTATACTTATCTACATAAACCTATTTTTCAAAAGTGAATATGTATCACTTTTATAATCAGAATTAAATAATGAAGTTTGCTTTTTGAAGAGTAATATTTTGCAGCATATGTCTTGTTCTTACTAAAATTGCATTGTATTAATTGTTGATTGTTGCCATAATACATTGTCACAAAGTTAGGGCCTTAAACCAATACTCTCTCAGTATGTCACTATGCAGTATGTCAGAACTCTGGGTTAGCTCAACTGGTTTCTCTGTTTTGGGTTTCACAAGGCAGAAAATCAAGATGTCGGCCAGCTGGGCTCTCCTACTGGGAGGCCCTGAGAAAAATCTGCTTCCAGAATCATTCAGGTCATTAGCATTTCAATTGTAAGAGCTCAGGAGAAATCAATCGGAAATGGTAGGGCCTTACAATTTCAGGAATTTTCTGTGCAGCCAGGATATCCCTGTTCAATCCAACTGTTTCTGGGAGGGAGTGACTCTGCTCCAGGGGTGACACAGTGACCCAGACGCCTTTCCTTGTGTGACCCTGCCATCTTCAAAATACGCCTCCCAAGGTTGCCCTGTAGACAGTTTCCAATTTGTCATCTTCAAAAGCATGCCTCTTCCCTCAATTGCATTTTTCTATTTTTTATAACTTGTTCTTCAAATAATGGTGTGCTTTCAATGTTCCCCTTTTCTTTACTCTAAATTTATTTTTCCAAATCTGAGAAGCAGCTGTTCCTGCTCTTAAATGCCTAGTGTCAACCATGAAAGCACTATA
>NW_017732697.1:206027-207107 GCF_001890085.2 Hipposideros armiger | reverse complement strand
GTTTGGAAATTCATGATTCCTGATAATGTCAATTCCCAACTTACAATTATGGAAACCTTTGAAACAATAAGTGCACTATTTGGAGTAGAATATTAATGTCGCCCACAGATATTATTGGAAGTGGAATTGTAACAAATGTCACACTATTGCAAAGCTCAGGGACATGATTAAATATTCGCATAAAGAGATGATTTGTGGATATGTCAGGAAGCGTGGAAATCTTAGTCTTAGGAAAAATATTTTGAACTGTTAGGTAAATCAAATCTCACAAGCAATATCAAAAAGTGATTGCTGCTTTTTCTAAGAATTGATTCATTTTGTGTTTTTATTTCTATAAAATCCTAAGAGATGGAGGTGGACAGGTGTTTGTTTGATTTTGTTTTGGTTTTAGCTCTAACTGTTCTCCCACATCTCTTCTGTCTTCTCTTGGGAACCAGAGCTTCTGTCAATCCTTCTGCCTCTAAGGAGTTTCTTTTATTTTGTCAACTGGGAGAGAGAGAGAGAGAGAGAGAGAGAGAGAGAGAGAGAGAGAGAGAGAGAGAAGGAGGGAGAGAGAGGAAGAGAAAGGGAGAGAGGTATCACTGTGCTTGTACTGACAGTGACTACACTTCAAGCCAATTTCACTTTACAGGTTGTGCATTCATCCGAGATGAAATGCTGGTAATAGTTAGCAGATGCTTTAGCCCTGAGAGCTAAACCCTAAGGTGGTGAAAGGGCTGGAAAACCATGTTCCTTTGTGAATTTCTTCCTCAAACTTTCCCTTTAATCCACCAACAGCCAAGTTCATTTTATTTCCTAAATATCTCTCAAATCTATCCACTTCTTTTTATTTCCACTCTCTATACACAGCCAAACAGCTGTATTCGCTCCCTCTCTTAACTGATCTCCTTAAGTCTATACTGGCCTTTCTTCTGTGTATAATCCTCTGGTTACATCCCTGTGCCCTTAGAATAAAACCTGAACTTCTCAATGTGATCTACAAAACTGAAAAACCTGGCCACTCACTGACTGACTCCTCAGTGTCATCTGGAACTCTCTCTCTCTCTCTCTCTCTCTCTCTCTCTCTCTCTCTCTCTCTCT
>NW_017732697.1:202760-204013 GCF_001890085.2 Hipposideros armiger | reverse complement strand
GGAGAGAGGGACAGAGGGAGACAGGGAGGGAGACAGGAGGGAGAGAAGGAAGGAAGGAAGGAAGGAAAGAAAGAAGAGAAGAATAATTTTTATTTACAGTGTCCCCAGAACACTTGATGGAGGGTGGTATGACTAGCACGGGAATATAAACACTATTGAATATAAGACTTCTAAAGTCAGAAAAATTAACTTAAATTCTTCAAATTCTTGTTTTTAATAAAGTAGTAATTTTATTACTGTTTGACCTTGTGGCTTTCATGTTTGATCACACCAATATTTGAAAACTATTTAACTTTTGATTTACCCACTCTAATATTCAATTACTATGTAATCCAGTCAAATGTAAATTTTCTTTAAAAGATCATTACAAAACCATGATGACTGAGCAAAGCTAAATTCATTAAACTAATAGGGAGATTTCCACCTTGAGATGTGCCAGTAGTGTCTCAAAAAGACACTATTGGGGTGCCAAAAACATGTACACACATTTTAAGAGGTGTATACATTATTTTTGGCACCCTCTGTATATAGATATAAATAGTATATAGATATAGATATAGATAGATATAGATATAGATTATATAGATGATATAGATGTATCTTTTCTCTGGAGAAACCTGACAAATATAGTGTGTATGCATTTTGGCATATGTATGTGTATGAAAAGATAGATTAGATAGATAGATAGATGACATAGAGATGATAGAGCCTGCTATAAAGAAAAGCAATAGAATTTTAAGCATACTCCTTTTTAAGTTAACTAAGCTAATTAGTATATATGTATAGTACAGCCTTAAAAAATACACAGAAGTATATACCAAAAAAAGGCCATGCAATTCCTCCACTTTTGTCAGCCTCTCAGTTGCCCCTCGATCTTTCTCGAGGCATCTTTGCTGGTACAGTCATGTACAAGCTCTGATTCCCACATGGTGATACATTCTATAGATGACGCTCTATCTTGCTTTTTCTCCTGTGTACCATGTTTCATGAAGATGTTCCCATATAAGTACATATAGAACCATCTCATTCTTTTTCATGTTCTATCACCGTATTTTAATTATTTCTTATTGAAAATCATGTAGGATAGATCAAACTATCCTATGTTTGCTATGTCAAATAATGTTGAAATCATATTATTCCAAACATTTTTTTTGTTTGTGTGTGAAAGCGATAGTTTATCTTTATAATATAATCCTAGATGTGAAATTTCTGGGTCAAAGATTTATGTTCTGTGTGTGTGTTTGTGTATGTGT
>NW_017732697.1:175924-201575 GCF_001890085.2 Hipposideros armiger | reverse complement strand
CTCTCTCTCTCTCTCTCTCTCTCTCTCTCTCTCTCTCTCTTTCTCTCTCTCTCTTTCTCTCTCTCTCCTTCCCTGCCCCCCCCCATCTTCCCCTCCTCATGTCAAACCTCAGGGCTCCTTTTAGTCCCTCCTAATACTTTAAACTCAAATACATAATGGAGGTCGTCAACAAAAATGGCTAAGTAAAGACTTCCAAAAATTGTTTTCCTCCATATAAGAAATGACTTTCAGAATTAACTTTTTTTAAAACTCTGGAAATTATTTGTAACCATTTTTAAGCAGAAAAGATCTCCCTGTCTGGACTTTAAGCTTCCTAAAGACAGAAGTCTGAGCAGTTTTTTATTAGTCTTATATACCCAATGTCTAGTGCAATGCTTATCTCATAGTGAGTGATAAATAAAAAATAGATGTATTAATGAATATAACTGTTCATAGTGAATAAAGCTTATGTGGCCCCGAATAATGTCTGGCAAATTGACCAAGAGTAAGAATACTATATGTTCAAGCTGTGGTATAGAAGATTTTCTTATGGCGGTCGAGTATTACAGTGTCTTTTCATCTCTCCATCTGATGTCAGAATACTGACTAAGAATCAAGAATTCACTTTCCCCTACAAAAGATACACTACTTAAAAATATTTCACTTGTTCAAATATAATTAATACATAATCACAGGCTTCTGAAATGGATGTGCTCTTCAGGAAGAAAACAACAAACTACGAAGCCTGAGAGGTTTTACCAGCCAATGTTAATGTATGTAGAGTGAATATAATAAACGCAAGAGAAGCAGAATTATATCTTTTATACTTAACATATAAAATTTCTACAAATGAAAAGATATTATTAAAACAATCAAAATACAAGTATAAGTGTCCTGTTTAACAATTATTAACGAGCCTTTGCTGGGTGAAAACCTGTGATATTTGTATTTTAAGAAAAAGCAAATAATAAGGTAACATGTACATTGTCATTGTTTCGTAAGCTGGAATCTTATCCATTCATGTAACTTAGAAGATCCTGATATGATCTGAAAAAATGATGCAACAAGGAAATCGTTTCTGTTAATTGGGAAGAAAGGCTTCAAGGCAAGTAGAAATGTACATCTGCCCACCACCAAGTTACGAGCTAGGTGAAGCTGCGTGAACTAAAGTAAAAAGAAGAAAGAAGAAGTAAAGAAAAAGAACCAAGGCGTCTTTCTTTCCCCTCTGCTTTCTCTTCTCTCTGCAGACTCTAGGAATATTCTGTATATGCAAATTGAGCTTCAGGGAAGCAAAAGAAATGAAGACAGACAAAGGTGGCCTAGGTAAAAGGAATGTGTCTTTTCCCACAAGAGTGAAGGTTCCAAGTGGGCTCCTAGGGGTCTCTATGACAGGTTCCTGAGCCTGGGAAGGCCACTCACACACATGGACACTCAGGACATTTCCTACATCCACAGCTACTGAAAGAAGAAACGGACACGCGAAAGACAACACATCTTCTTCAATGATGAGCTTCTAGGCACTCCCAGAACAGGTGCTTATCCTCCACCCCCAAATATTTGAGGGCTAATGTGGGCTCTCCTCTAAGGAACTGAAGAAAAATGATTCTAAGTTCTGGATGTTAAGAGTAGTGAGGCTGAGGAATGGGGTTGCCAGGCACGGAGGGTCACATGTTTTTCTGACTTTTGGAAAGCAAATTTAAACAGAAAAGTTCAAAGAACAATCTAGCAACAGCAACAAGATGAAAAGACATTTGACATCATGGAAAATGTGCTTTTCCAGCTCATGGGGCTTGCATTCACTTTTGGTATGATATAAAATTTTCTATTTTTAAGTCAGCTTTTCATAACTTTGTCAAAACTACGCAGGAGGAAAATCAGGCTGCCGGTTCTGTATGGTCTTTACGTACCACATGCTAAAATGCTGGGAAGTTCATGAACTAGCAATTTCTAGAAATGACAGCACATAGTTTGCACATAGTAAAGAATAAGACAGTGTCTAGCCTCAGGGGGTTGCAATATAGTCGTGAACCTAGAATATGAACATCAAAAAGTAAGGCGTTGACATCATTGGCAACAAGTCACCTTGATAATATATACCCTTAATATGATGTAGTGAGAAAGGCATTTCAAGTTGTGGTCTTCCTCCCAGACTCCATAAGACTGCCTTAGAAATATCAGACAAATTCCAGCTGATTGACATCCTACAAAATCCCTGACCAGCACTCCTCAAAACTGTCAAGGCCATCAGAAGCAAGGAAAGTCTGAGAAACTGCCACAGCCGAGAGGAGCCTAAGGAGGCCTGACAATTAATGTGACTTGCTGTCCTGGATAGAATCCTGGAACAGCAAATGTACATTAAGTAAAAACTACGGTAATCTGAATCAAACATGGACGTCAGTTACTAAAGATGTATCAATATCAGTTCATTAATTAGGACAAATGTGCCACACTAATGTAAGATGGCAACAATAGGGAAACTGGGCATGCAGAACGCGGAACTCTGTGCTAGCTTCACAACTCTGTAAATCTAAAACTAGTCCAAAATAATGTTTAAAAACATAAGGCAAAGGAATACATAAATACTATGAGAAAAATTTGAACCCATAAATCTTCTGTAGCTTTCTACATAGACTTGTGTTAACCAGATATTAGTTGGAGTGACTGTCACTTGAAATTTGGCTTTAAAACTTGCTCTATTCATTAACCAAACCCACTCTTTTTGTGAGAAATCTAATATTGTCCCAAGTTGTCTCAAGATTCCAGGGCAGCTGAGATACATACGGTCATTTCTAGCTGTAAGAATCTTTTTCTGATGGATTATTGATGTTATTTTGGCTTCTCTCCTGTGACTATATTTTCCTCTTCTTTCTGCTAAAGAATTTGCATATTTCTCATTCGCACGCACTATTAAAACCTGAAAATCACAGCCCCTCAATGCTTAGCTGCTATCAGAGGGTGATGGTTAGATAAAAGTGGATTGCTTTTTGTTTCTTTGTTTTAATTATTTTAATAGAGAAACCCCTTTGAGTCAATGCCTATTGCATTGCATTTACAATGCTTACGTATAATATATATAAGCAACACTCAAGGTACACAAATGATCTCTTCCCGGTCACTGGGTACAAAAGGTCATCAAAGTTTCATGTCAGTAAATCAGTATAATTTTCATTTTACTTTCACAGACTCGTAAATTAACATGAGAACCAGGCCAAGCAGGAACTCAGTAACTTTCCCACAACACCCCCACCACTACCCCCACCAACTCTCTGTTAATCCGGTCCTGGTGAGAGGTGAGTCCCCTCAGAGTGTTGAACTGAAAAGCTTTTACTAAATGAACTATTTAGAGGTCTGAGAAACAAAAGTGTAGACAGCAACACTCAGGGACTGGCCAAACAGGGAAGCCATTGTCATTCTAGGGCTGAGGGGGCAGCGGGAGCAGCAGTGGTATCAGGTTGAGGTGTGATGAGTGATGTCTCTGCTTTCTGGAATCTTGTGCAGAAGAGGTGGAGTGGGGGGGAGCCAGAAAGACAGAATCCACACGGACCACTCTCCTGGGGCACAGAGCAGGAAGAGAGAAGCAGAAAATGGAAAACAACCAGCACGTGACCCTCGCTGTAAACTACGTCAAAAGCATTTGGATACAACCAGCTTTATTTAAAATTGTCAGCCCCTCTCCATTTAAAGACTGCATATGTCATCTCTCGCAGCCCATCTAACTTATTTCCACTTGAGTATTTATTTGGAAAAAATGTAGCTTCCCATTCTCTGCTTTCCTCTAGGCCTCTGTTGCTTTCTGCACCATCCAAGATCAATGATCATGCTCCTTCCAGCTGACCTCCTCCCCAGGTCCACTTCTTTTACAGTAAGGAAACAGCTGTAACTTAGGAATTTATGTTTTCACTGCACTTTGGACTCTGGGAGAGAAAGGGAAGAGGAATGAAGTAGGAATAAATGTTATGCCACTCACCCTTCATCCCTTGGAAGATATAAGCGGATGCTATCAATTTTAGTTTTAAATATTTTCTTGTATTATACTGTCTAATGGAGAAATTGGAGCTGAAACATAAGGAGGTAGCTATCTGTGCAAAAGGACTCTTACTAAAAATTGGTGAACCATTATTTGGCATTTTTTAGTTAAAAAAATAGGTTCATGAAAAGTAAACATCCACTATATAGACTTTCCGATGAGCTGAATGAGCAAAGCTTCCTGGCCCTTCCATCAAAAGAAAGGCCCTACTACCCAGTGTCCCTATCTCAATCTAGAAAGTTCTAAAGGATGATAGCAAATCATGTGCTACAATGTTATTGCTAGTTTACTTTTTGTCTTTTATAGAGAATTAGTTTGAGCAATGTTAACTGCTAGAACAAAGAAGTTTATTTCCCACTTACCTAATAGTTACTGGGCCATTGATGAATTCCTTTTCATGGAGACTCGTCCCATTTTATGACTCTGCCACCGCTGAGGGCCTCTCTTTCATCTGCATCGAAACCATTGAAGGAAAATAGACCTTTGTGTGGTTGGAAGTATACCTTCTTCCCAGAAACACTGGCACAAAGATGGCACACGTCATCGCTGCCACACGCATTCCATTGGCTGAAACCCAGTCATGTGGCCACACATCTAACCTCTGAGAGCTGGAAATGTAGGTTGGCTGTGCCCCAAGAAGATGAAATTGATTTTTGGTACATAGTTCTACCACAAGAGGGTCATGAAAATAAATATTTCAACATTTAATAAGTCAAAACAACCATTTAAACTTTTGATGTTTAAAGTTAATGTTGCTGCGAAGTTAAATATGACAAGATAGAGTAATCCTTTATCTATGTGTGTTAATTTAAAATGTTCATGTTTAATTAGTGTAGAATGAGCACAAATAATGTGTCTTTAAATATTAGGGAAGCAACAGCAGCAAAATGTTCTACATGTTTTATTTTATTTTTTTTCAATTACACCCCTCAAAGGAAAGGTAAGCTATGATGCAATATATACAATTACAATAATAAATAGAATAAAACATAAAATAACAATACTTTTATTTCTACCTACTGAGATAAAGTAGTTTGTTGTCTTAGTGCTGCTGAAAACTATTGTTAATAATGAAATACCTTCAATCATTTAATTGGAAACAATCAAATTTCTCTGATAAGGAAAAAGAAAGATGGAAATAGCCAAGTGTTCAAAAGTTCAAGATTAGCAACTAATTAGTTATTTTTTTACACTTGCCTGCTTCTTATTTAAGTAAAAATCACCTGTCAACCAACACAATATTCAATTAAGTTCTGTTTTTGTTTGTTCGTTTTCAGTCATTTAATCAATTTCTACACTGCTTTTCTAGGTTAGGCATTGGGCTATTTGGTGATGCTAGATGTCTTATTAGATAACCAAAGACTTACAGTCTAGGATTGTTAATAAACTTTTACCATGTGCTCCTTCAATCCACAAAACAGTTCTGCATAATAAGTGTTATTATCCTGATTTGACAGTAACAGCATTTAGACTCAGGAGTTAAGCAGCTCATCCAAGGTCTTAGGATTTGTTTGAGTTGAGACCCAAATCCAAGATTCTGGTCTCTTCCCTTCACTACACTTAAGGACAATTGCTTTTCATTCTAGAGGGTCTGTCCCTGAAAATTCAGTGGTAACACTGTTTTCCACTGTTTAGTTTACCTTGTCCCATTTTAAATTTATATTTCCGATTACAATGTTCAAAAATTGTGCTCATTGTTTATGTAGCCTCGCTTCCAATTTTTAATAATACTGTGTCGTTTTTTTTTAGAAGGGAAACATTGTTGTTTTCTTTAAACTGGAGTATTGGCTGACCTTTAAATGAGTAAACACTGCCATCTTCTGTCAATGTTCTCATCGGCAGTTGGAAATAAAGTCTTGAAAGGCTAAGTTAAGATAGATCAGGGACAGGAAGCCAGGAATCTGGAGACTTTATAGTCTTGGCATTGTGCACTACATCTTTGAACACTTGCAAAGAGGCTAATTGTTTGAAAGGCCTCTCAGGGCAGATTCATGTTAAAAACAGTCCTGTGTAATTAATTACCTGAAACCCTAGAATTATCTATTCAAACAAACGACAGAAGAGGGAGGAGGCAAGAGGGAGACAAACAACAGTGATGGGAACAGGCAGCATGTGGTGTAATGATTTGGGGTTAACACTGTTAAAGGAATAATATAACCCGTTCTCGTATTTGTTGTACCATTTGATTACAATCTCCCCTCATTATTAATCATTGGAGAACATGTTTGATCTTGACCAGTACCTTTTGTCAAAAAAGAAAAAGAAAAAAAGAAAAATGAAATAATATATTAAGCACTTAAGGGTCAATACCAGAAAAAAATATATGTCTTTTTTCTCTGCACTTGAAGAATATTTATCAAAACTGAAGCACGTGCAACAACTTACATAAATGTGAAAATCTCATAAGGCTGAACATTCAGCCAAGAAAACATGTTTTTTAACAAATCTATGCTACTTTGGAAAATGTATTTTTAGTCTTTACCATACTTTCAAGCCATCCCACAAAAGAAAAAGAAAGTGAAACTCGGTTAATAAGTACTTATCAAGACTTGCATAAGTTCATTTAAATATTTTTATCTCACAATTATTATCTTTCATGTTTCTAGACCTAGTTTAAGCTTTATGAGTAGTGCCACTTTCAGAAATATTTATGATGTTAATTATATTAACTGCCCACAGTACAATTTGAAGAGATGGTGGGAACCCTGATGGAAAGTAATTAATGTTGTTGAAGTTCTCTTAGTGTGGCTTCCATGAGGATGCTGCTCTCTATAATCATTTTGCACATTCAGAGGTGAAGCAGGGGCAGCGACCATGTGTGGCTAAAATCCATTGTGTAAATAAAAATTTTCCCACATATCAAAAAGGGGAAACAGTCACTCAATTTTCAGCAAATTATCCACAATTTACTTCTTTGTGTTCATCTGCTCTTTTCAGCCACTCGTAAAATGATACAAAGAGAGACTTCTTACTATACATTTAGGCTAATTTCCATCCTATCAGGAATTGTGCCAAAGACCCCTTAAACTCCAAACACAGGTTAATAAATTTTAATTTGGATTACATGTGATGTAGAGCTATCAGTGCTAGACTGAGGTGGTTGGAGTTGGGGTTTTGTGAAATGAATCAGACAACTTAGAAACATGTCTTCAAGACATCTAGATACCTAAGGTGAAGGTTGGGTATCCAAGCTTGAAGAGACTCCTTCATCCATTTCTAGGTGCTCCATGTGAGGGACCATAACCAGCTACAAGTGTCCCCTAATATCCTATTCTATCCCACAGTAGTCAGAAGTACCATATTTTGAGTTTATAGTATTAAACACACTTTAGAAGACCTAGAATCCCATATTAATTTGCCAGTCAACACAAGAAACTTAATTTCCTGGATTGGCATATCTATTTCTAGAGATTCATTAATGTCAACATTTCATTATTTCTATTCACAGGGCATTCATCATGCAATACCAACGGGCACCATGTGTTGACATATGAAGTGATTACACTGATCTGAAAATGCATATACGTATTCATTTCTCATTTTACAAAACTATAATGCTCTCTACAATATTTTCCTTTTCAATAAAGCCATTTCCTAAGTGTACGTAATGCAAATCATGGGAATCGTAACTTGCCATTGTCTCTCTCTGGTTGTAGGTGAGCGCAAGTCTGCAAGTCTTCTGGGCAAGAGTAAAAGCAAGGAAATCAAGGTGAGCCATGGAGGGCTGTAATTGCTGCAAATCCTTCAAATCTTATTACACAGATCCCCAGGTAAATAAGATTTGGCCACTTTGTACTCAAACATTACCCCCAGGCTGTGAGGCAGAGAGATGGGAAAAACTAAGGGTACATGCAACAGGATGGTTTAATATCACCAAATTCAGTGCAAGTTGCTGAGAGAAGCATTAGGCTTGAGCTTTAACTAGACGCTCTCTCAAGTACACAGCAGCCTGTCAAGTTTTCTCTTTCATGAACTCGCCTTTGTTCATGGCCTGTCCCAGACACTCCTCAGGACTTTCCCCAAAGAGCAGCTCATTAGACACATGAGGTGGCCTTTGATTACTGTTTACTCTTTTTACGTTTGTTTTTCTCACTATAATTACCTTAAAGTGAGGGCTCCGCTGCCAGAGAAACTGGGAGTGATATGTTAAGCCAGGAAGGCTGGAAGTAGGGATGACGGGAAATGGGCTCTTGCAACTATGTGTGAATCAAGTGATGAACTTAATACCTCAGAGTTTTAGTCAAGGGGAAATGACCATTGGATTTAGCAACATATTTCATGGCAATTTGGTAAATTAGAGAAATATAGCCCAAATGACAAAGATGATATTTCTGAGAACTAAGAATAATCATTTCAAAGGAAAGTAAGTTGAAACTTAGTGACAAAAGTTGAATAATAACAGCAGCCACAGCAGAAACCTATTGAGAAGGCATCAATCACCTTTAGCTCCGTAGAATATTTAAAAAGAATTTGATGAGTTGATGTTCAACAAGGTGGCGAAGAAAGCCTTCCAGCAGAGTCTCAGGCGTTTGCAGTGTAATGCCCTCAGGTGAGCGCAAGAAGTACACCTACAGTCCAGAATTAAATCATTGAGCCTCCACTCCCCTCCCCCTTTGCATTTCTCGCCAGCTCCAGTAGTCTCTTTGCCTTTGAGCTCCTTTCTGTATTTAGGGAAAAGCTCTTGCATTTTGAATCTATCTCTAAGATTGAATTGCTCTAATTTACAAATTCCCAGCTAGTGGGAGGTTAAATGCTTGCAGCGGTTCTCAACCTGTGGGTCGTGACCCCTTTGGGGGTCGAATGACCCTTTCACAGGGGTCGCCTAAGCCCATCGGAAAACAAAAAGATATTTACATTACGATTCATAACAGTAGCAAAATTAGTTATAGAGTAGCAATGAAAATCATTTTATGGTTGGGGGTCACCACAACATGAGGAACTGTATTAAGGGGTTGCGGCATTAGGAAGGTTGAGACCCGCTGGCTTAGAGAATGGAGTGAGGAGAGGAGAAGCTCAAATGATATAAGGGAATCCTTGAATCTATTTTCACACGAATCATCATTTGTAGAATAAATAGTTTATCTCAAGGTTAAAATTTTTAAAAGAATTTGATGTTCAGAACCCGAGTCATGGCCCTTTTAAGGATACGATGTTTCCTTAAATAACATTTTCAAAAATTCATGAAACGTTCACACAAGTTTAGAAAGAATATAGCACTTTTTCAACAATCTTACATTAAAATGTTTGTATACAATTTAAGTAGACTACAAGGGAGAAGTGGTATTATATTTGGAACATTGTTAAGAATTTTTTAAAGAGCAAACATTTTTCGAGAGTTTTTGGCTTAAAACTGTGAGGTTTAAAAATGGTGTGATATCCTTAAAAATCTGATAGTTTATCTATAAGTATGTTGCCAGAAAAGATTTAGTGTCATAACATAGCATATTATGGACAGGAAGGTTATTTTCCTGTTTGGGAGAAAGAATTAATGTGGAGTTTACTTCATACTTGGGAGTTTCTGTAAATTCAAGAGAAAATGTGACAAATATGGAAGAAGATTTCCCCACTAACTGAGAAACGAAATCGCATATTATTATATAATTTTAAGGGGTACAAATCCCATTTGTAATACATTTGATATTACCAAATAAGAATAGAAAGAGCAATTCACAAATAACAACATATAAAGATGGACACTACCTGGCAAGATTCAAAGGCGTGTGCATTATAAAAATGAGAACTACAAATTGCCAGTTTCCCAGGGATTTGAATAGTCTTTTATGACTATGAAAAAGTCTATTAAAGTTTTATGCTACAGAATTCAGTAGACAGTTTGTTAACTCCGTGGCTTGATTGGATATTGCTACAGTCTTAGAAAATAACCTTCTTGGCAGTAGCAGATGAAAGAAATGCTGGCGGCCAGAAACTATGTTATAGCACAGCAAAGAGTTTATGAGCATCTAAATAGAAAATCAGATAGAGCCAATGGAGTGGAAGAGATGGATATACTTGACCCGATAGAGTGGTGTTGTGGTTAAGAATGACATCCCAAGATATGGGCCAGGGAAGTATTGGAGACACTGCAATTTCTGAAATCGCTGAGCAAATGATGAGGCTGTTAATTCAGGAAAGCAAGAAAGAAACACAAAATGAAGGGTAAGTCAAATTGTAAGGCTGAGGGGAGGAGAGAGAGAAAGAATATAACATGAATAAGAATTTAAACATCACAAGTCTAAAGTGTTAGCTCAAATCCAGATAAAAGAAGTCTAGGAGACAGAGAGAAAAATGAATCAACTCAGTATTGCCATTTCCTTTTACACTTCTGATAAGCTTGTCCTCGGCACTTTCTACACATTTTTTTTCCTGATTTTGTTGGCTTGACTCATTGATAACTCTCTCATCTCTATACCTATTCTCTTGCTTCTTATCTACCAGGGGAGAAAAAATAGTACAAAAATATATACACATTTTTTGTGAGGAATTGTCAAATCAAACTAATAAATTTGGCATTCATTTTGTCATTGAAAAATGCACTTCTATAAATGGAATAGATTTGAGTATTTATTCACAGCTATGCCTGTATCCTGCAATGCTTAAAATGAAAAAGAAAAAGAAAAAAAAAAAGAAACAGGACGAAGAAAATTGAAAGACCCTAGCATATTAGTATCCTGTTAAATAAAAATAAAACTTGGATATTTTTTCCCCTACCTATCAGAACATTTTTATATCACAGGCAGATGGGTACCTGGATAGCTTTACTATTTAATGTGATCATAGAAGGAAAAGGGACATGGGTGGCTTTAGCCTGAAATAGTCACCTAAGAGGAGATAATTGAAAAGAGAGATTTGATTATGTGAAACCAATAAAAGTGTTCACTCTTCTATAATAATATGCTTTCTGTGCAAATATGTCCCATTCCCTATAGGGACTTCTTGAAATTAAACAATGTTTTTCTGGGGACAGTTTGAGAAAGGAGGATTTTACTACTCAGGCAGTCTCCCCTTCAAGCCTTGGGTTTTGCCTGGGGTTATTAGGAAGGGACCTTCATCAGAGAAGACCTACGAATCCCAGCATAAAGTGCCCAGTGGAATTTAGGGAGATGATTAATTTATTTAAAATATTTCTGAAAAGGAAATTCCCAGAATCTTGAAAGAGGAAACCTATCTGGTTTAAATAGCTGTTAATTCATTGGAACATCCATCCCTGCTATCCTTCTCCTGAGCAGAGCCACAAGGGTCATTTGAGCAGCAGGGGTGTTAGGCTGTGCATCAGAGCCCCCTCAGAAGATCCCTTTGGCCTCTCCTGATAGAGTTCTTTGTCTAGGGTTGAGGAGTCATTTTTTTTAAATGCCCATGGGGACATTTTTCTCACTCAATGAGAAGAGACATTAGAGCCACAGAAACTGATTTTATACTATTTATGTGGAGTCAAGTATGTTCAAAAATATGCATTTGATGCCCTGTGAAGTGTGACTTGACACTTCCAGGGCCTTCACTTTCCATTTGCAACAACATTTTGAGCAGAGAAATGAGACAAAATAGGACCAGTCATCTTGCCCCATTAGATATTATTCAGTAGCCCCTAAAGTTGATTAACTCACTGTCAAACTCTACTGGGAGAAGGGACTGGACTTGCCTGCTTCAAAAAGGAAAAATCACAGAATCTGACAGATGGGATAAACAAGTTGTAGGAGACAAGTAGAAATGATTACATTTTTCTCTACTGAAGATCACACTGGTAAATTTCCTGGTCCTAGTATGAAAAAGACAATTTTTCTTCTTTATACAACTCAGTAATTACCCCATCAACCAAAAAACCCAGAGCTTTTGCTGCAAACTTTTGGGACACTTTGACCTTCAGCTCCTCCTACAGAGATGCACGCAATTTTTGTTTATAAAATTGACTTTGTCATGATGATAACCAAAGGAAAAAAAGTGAGAAAAAAAGCTGTTTTCCTCACCTGAAGAATACCACTCAGCACAACATTTGAGGCTTTTGTCCTATTTGTGAAACTCATCTATTCTGATTCATCTCATCTACGAGGCTGAAAGTCATGGGCAGGTATTTTTAATTAGGAAAAAAAGAACATTCCTTTTTCTTTTTGAAGTGATACTTTTCCATATGAACTAAATTTAAGAGGCTGGATTTCTAACTTATGAATGTATTATGTTTGGTTTTTCCTTGATTTTAAAAAAAATGTACATTACTAAAGTATATAACATGTATAGCTTTAGTAATTCAAGGACTTTGAAATCCTGACATCAGGGTGGAAGTAATTTCTGCATATACGGGAAATGCTGACATCTGTAAAGTTTCAAAAGAAATATATGACTCAAGATTTTGTAGAAAAAAATATATTTCTTGACATTTAGATTCTCTTCTCCAAGGCGTAAAAAATAAGTACAAAGGGTGAGAAACTGACTGCCAAATTAAATTAATTTATAACAGATTAGACTTTAGGTATTAGGCATGAAAACTAGAAAAAGTCTCTGCTTACTGTTGAATCTTTAAGACTAGAGGATAAAAATTATAAAATAAATGGCTGAGTTATAATAAATGTCTAACTCTATAATCTCAATTTAACTGGACAAGGAACTTACTTCACTTTGATATCTCCAATAAAATTAAAATCATATTAAAATATGTAGTTGGCACCTACTCAATCATGCTCTAGGTATGTTTCCCACTTTTTAAAAAAATAGCCTTTTTAACCATTGACTCCTATCTGGCTAACACCATATTCCTGTAACAAATCAAGACTCTTACCAGAATTTTTCATATGTTGGGTCTTTCAGATTTTGCAATCACTCTTCAAATCATGCAAAACTCATTTCTACTCCCTTTGTACAACCAAAATTGCTTCTGATGAAATTTCCATGTCCTCCATGATGTTTATTCCAAAGCGGTCCTTTCAGTCTTCATCTTTCTTGATCTTTAGCAGAATTTGACAGAGTTAATTCTCCTTGGGAAAAACAAAAACCAAACAAAACAAAAAACGTCTTTTCTTTTTATTTTTATAAGAAAACACTCTCTGGCTTTGTCCCTATGATTCAAATATCACCGATAAGGACTGACGTGATTTTGCTCCAGCCACATCTCTGGGTTCACTGTGCAGCCGATGCCATTCTTGTTCAAACGTCCTTCTTTCTTTTCTGGAATTCACCAAGCTCTTTCACAACTTAGGTTATTCATATCTACATACTTGGCCTAGACTACTTTTCACTGTGCTGTTCAACTAGCTGATTTTTTATGTTCTTTAAAGGTCAAGTTAAATAACAGGAAAGGAAGACTTTTCCAAATCCCAATTCAAAATTAGGTTCTGTCTACTCATAGATTTCCTTGGTAGCACAGGGAAATAAAGTTTTATTCATGCCTGTATCCCCAGCACCTACCCTACTATATATTAATAGTACGTACTCAGTAAATGTTTATTCATATGAATTAAGTATAGATGGTCTCTGTTTTTAAGGAAATTTGAATCTAATAAAGGATATAAACAATAAAATATTGAATTAAAATGTATCAGACTAAAGTAAAATTTAGTATACTACATTTATCATACTATATTATTTCTATATTTCTATTAGGAAATATATAGGATGCTTTCTGACCTACACTTAGAGTGAAATACAAAGTGAAATCTAAAGGATGAGTATGAGTCGGCAAAGCAAAAAGGGTAGGGAGAAAAAGTATTTCAGGTAAATGCAAATAAATGTACTAAGAACCAATGGGGGAGTAACGAACAACGTTTTCCAGCCTTGGGAACATCAGTGCCCCATGTGTGATAAAGTCTGTCACTGAAGACTGCCTATCTTTAACATTCTCCATTGTGTGGTACCATCTTCAAGACTTGTTCCTTTGAAGAAAGACTCAGAACAGAGTAAACAAGAACCATATTACTAAGAGGTTCAGGAAGGATATTTCTTTCAGGCACAAACAATACTGCCATGGCTGTCTCTCCATTGCTCAGCTCAGGTTATCTCTGCTTATCTTTTCATGTCAACTTCATCTCTGCTTCAGTTAGGTTTTTCTTACAACCAAGGAAGATGGCATCCAGAAATCCCCAAATTCTGTCCTCCCATCTAGTAATCCGAAATAAAGACATACAGGATTTGCCATGATTTCCAGTGGGAAAATGCAAAGGAAGATTTTAATTGGCCTAGCTCGGTCCTTGTGCCCATTAGTAAAACAATCATTTCTTCATGGACAGGCACAGCTATATTGGATGAGCCTGGGTCTCTTCCCAATCCTATTGTAGGGGAGAATAAGATATGAAGATTGACATCCCAACTGGCCCACAAGTGGGAAATACCCCAAAGATCCAGATAAAGAGTGATGAAGAATTCCTAGCCTTCACCGTCGACTACACTTTAGTTGCAATTGCTGGAAATAACCAAAATCAATACCAAACTATAAAACTAACACTATTGGAATTAGAAAAATAAAATGGGAAATTATGATTGGATAGAGGACATTTTGGTTGATTTTGGCAGTCAGAATCGGTAAGAAGCACTGCAGTCGAGAAGCACAAGGGAAAAGGAAATTGAGCAGTTCTGAAAGATACAAGAAGGTAGTCAGTGTTGTCTATATTGAAATATTGTCTCTAATTTATCCAACTAGTGATAACCAGATGCTTTTTTCTAAAATACCTTTGTTAACTTATGGGCTATAAACTTCAGCTTTTCAATCTAGTATGACCAGCCCTCCATCGTGCCTCTCAGGGCAACTCGTGTATTCTTCTACACATTCTAATCTTACACTGAGAGACTCAAAATGAAAAGAAGAATAAAGATCTGCACATGTAACTATCTGAATCTCATATTCTCACTGTCCTCTTTTCTAAACATCTTCTGAAATATTATTTATTTACTCTCTTTTTAAGATATCTATAAAACAGAATTAAACTCTTAAACGTTCAATTTTTGTGGCACTTTCTTGGATTGTATAAGATAAAAATAATGAGGGAAACAACTTTCAAAAAAGACATACTACTCTAGCTTTTTGTTGTTGTTGTTTTTGTTTTTTGTTTTTATTTTTTTCTTAAGCATAGGGTAGGAAGATCTAATTTTATTTTGAAAAACTGTTATATTTTGTTCCTCACTTGCCATCATGGTGTAGTGACTGTTTCTATCAGGTGGAATGTGTCATCTCAAGGTGGATTTAACTCCTGTCAAAAAAGTTGAAGTGGTAAAAGCAAGAATAGCTCTAAATCTTTAAGTACATTTTGGTCTTTACAGTAGGTTCACTTATCTCTTTGGAGAACTAACTACTCATTTCCTTGTGTGTACTCAAAATGTGACCATTTAAAGCAACTTAATTATAAATAACTTTGCAAGTATTTCTTCCTCAAGTACTCGTTAACATACTCAGAATTGAAATTTTAATAGCTACCACTAGCTAGAGTCATACATTTTACATGTAATTACAAAGTTAGAACAAAAATAGTACACTTATTTACCACTTTATTTGCTGATTAATTGGTAGAATTTGGAGTCAGGTCAACCTACAGAGCAACAACTTACTAGACAAATTTTATAAACACCTTCAGAATTTGAATTATTCTTAGATTCTAGGATTTATTAGTTTGTTTGCTTGTTTTTGAGGTAGCATTTAATGTTAGGAAATACCCTAATTTACCACTTACTATAGCCCCAAATGAACAGCAGAAAAAATATATAAACTGGTTTTAGTATGGGTAATGTTGAATCAATTGGTAGATTAACAAATGAACTAATAAATACTTAATATATAAAATGTAATAAATAAATGATGATATAAAATAAATTTCTGTTAGCTCAATATTTCTGACACTGACTATGAAACTACCCACACTCTCCTTCCCAAATGGCAAGGCATTTGATTCTCTTATTCCAGGCTCTTTTCCTCTCTTACCTGTGGCCAACTGTCACCTTTCTTAACAGAAGACTGCACATCTCTCTCTGTAATACCTCTCAGAGGACAAAAATGTTTGGTAGGTTTTCTTGTGTGTGAATGATAGGACATGCCTTCTGATCCTAGAAGCATTTGCTTAAGTAAAGTGCATACTCTTTTGGTGTTTACTTTTTAATTGAACTGAACAAATGATCATTCTGAGCAAGCTAATCAATCTTTATAAAGGGTGATAAAATTAACAAGGCACAAACAAAACTAAATCTCAATGGTCTGTACAGTAGTATATCAAAGATAAGAATAATCTAGAAAGTAGCTAAAATTAAATATGCTGTCTTATAGTGTGAATTTTGTCCAGAGATACGTCTTCATTTTTTATTCTTTCTAGCCAATAAGCCACAAAAAATATTTAATTTAATTTAATTTAAAGATATTTGTCCTAACATGGTTTGACTTGTTTATAAAGCACTTCCTAAAGCTAGCTTCATCTGTCATAGCTTGTTATAAGAAATTTTTACTTTTCAAGAAATGCCAACTTGCTAAATAACAATGGGGAGCTTCATGTGTATATTTCTACTGAGCAGAAAATACATGTGTTTTATTTGTAAGTATGTGAATAAACAGCATTGTATGAAAAATTACCATTCAAAAGATTACTCATAATACATCAAAACTTTATCTTAATAAATAAAATACTAAGCAGTAAAGTATTCAAATTATATTTTATTCAAAAACTTCAGATAACAAAGATTTTCTAATTATTAGCATTCTTACTAAAATGTGTCCAAGAAATTAGTTGAGAAAGGAGTAAAATTGAAAAAGCAATATAGTAAAACAACATTTGAAGATTATATAGCATAGCATGCTTTATATTTACAGTTCAAGTTTTCTTCATTTAAATGGCTAGTCCTCCAGTTTAGAAAAAAACAAAACAAAAACGGAAGGAATAGAGAAGTCATGGAGGAATAATTGGTAAATCCTTGAAGGAGCGGTGTAGATTCTGTCTCTTGAGGAATTGCATCACATGGTATATATGCTTGACTACTATTGGGGTTTCTGCACAATTCTGAAATGAAGCCTTATAATCCAATAGAAGCTTAGATAAAAATCTGAAACTCCACATTCTGTCCCCAGTTGACCTTTTACTCATTACAAAAATTTTTGAATGCTCTTTTATCATTTCTTGTGCTTCCCTTCTTTCATTCATTCCACAAAGAAAAATTAGCTCTCTCTCCTAGTCCTTCCAGTGAAATGAAAATCAGTTCTTTCTGTACATTTATTCATTCATTTAAATATTTATTATTATTAATTATTATTATTATTATTATTATTATTATTGTTATTAAGTACCAGAACTTCTTCTGGCACTGATGATGAGTAGTGAACAAGAAATCCAGGGTGCTCCATCGAGCTTTATAGGGAGGCAGGAAGGCAAATAATAAATGAGTTTTTTTATAAATTTAATAAGATGAGTGTGATAAGGATAGGAAAAACATAAAAGGCTTTGCTGAAATAGAGAAAACTGGAGATGATGTTGAATTCAGGGTTAGGTAAGGTCTTCTTGGGAAGGTTATAATTAATCTGATGCACAGATTTATAGATGATCCTAAATGCTGTAGATGCTGAAGACAGTCAATCAAAAAATCTGAGGAGGAATATGACATTGGAATACTGAATAAAAGAAGGAATTGCAGTGTGGTTGCAGCATAAAGGGTTGATCCCCAGGGCCCCATTCATGTGGGACAGAGGAGGTCATGGCAAGCAAGGGAAAAACTACTATCTTTAAGACTGATTCCCTTGGGCAGTCTTTCTACTGCTTTGATTCACTGTTGGACTACATTTCCCAGCCTCCTTTGTGATTAGTTAGGGTCATGTGACTGAGATTTTTTAACCCATAAAAATCTCTTGCAAAATTTTCCGTACACTTTTCCTAAACTTGATTTAGAAGTCACCTGTTGAAGCAGACTAAGCCACAAAATAAAAGGAATTTGTGTTACTAGTTCACTGTACAGGAACATCGTGCTTGTCAGGAAAGCCACTTTGGACTTCATGTGGGCAAAAATGAACAACGACTGTGTTAAGCCCCTGAAATTTTCAGGTTTATCTATTATAACAGCTAGTGTTACCTAAACTAACACATAAAGTATTTGGATTTATCCTAATGGCAGTAGAATATGTGAACAGGTTTTAAATGGTGTGATTGATGCAATATATTTTTAAAATATTCTTGATGCAATGTAGAGAATGTGTTGTCAAGGAACATGGACAGGAAAACCGGTTAGGAAGCCATTGGAATAGACCAAACAAAAGCTGACTGTATATTTTACTAGAGTGGTAGTCATAGAGACAGAAGGAAGTGAACACATTTTTGGATACTTGGAGACAAAAACCAGCAAACTATATTTACAATATATTAATAGTTAATTCTTTTGTTTCAGCCTGCATACATTTCCAGTATTTCCTAACATTCTGGTTGATTATATTTTTTTATTTGCTTACATTAGATTTACTCTTTCTGGTATAAAGGACTCTGGGTTTTGACAAATGCACAATGTCATGTACTCACTATAGGATACTAGGGTACCATACAAAATGTGTCCACCATCCCCAAATTCTTCTCTGTTTCCCCCAGTCAAAAACTACCCTTTCTGGGGCTGACCAAGTGGCTCAGTTGGTTGAGTTGGCTTAAGAGTGCGAGCTCTGAGCAACAGGGCCGCCAGTTCGATTCCCACATGGGCCAGTGATGCTGTGCCTGAGCTGAGCTGTCGCTGAGCTGTCAACAAGTGGCAGGATGGCTCAGCTGGTGCAACAACAAGATTGTCTGCTCGATGGTGGGCTATGCCCACCTGCAACTAAGACTGAACTCAGCATCTTCAGCTGAGCTGCTGTGCGGATGGCTCAGTGGCTGGAGCGTGCGCTCTTAACAACAAGGCTGCCAGGTTCAACTCCTGCATGGGATGGTGGCTACGCCCACCCGTAACTAAGATTGAACACAGCAAGCACCTTGAGCTTAGATGCCGAGAGCTGCCAACGGGCAGCCAGATGGCAACTGGTGCCCTCTACGATGAAGATTGAAGAACAACTTGGCTGGTCCCCTCCCCCAATTCCTCAACACTCTTCCCCTCCCCCAATTCCCTAATAAAATCATAAAAAAAAAAGAAAAGAAAAAAGAAAAATTACCCTTTCCGTTCTCCAAGGTTCTTGACTTGAGCAACTGCATGAATTCAGTATTATCTCTGAAATGGGGAAGGCATGCATTATTCAGTTTAGATTTACTGAGCCTTTAAAAAGGTAGTCAAAAACTTGTATGTGAAATAAATTAAGCATTAATTTTAAAACTTACTCTCTTTTTTTAGGAGTCATAAGAATTAGGTCAAAGTCAAGCCTGTGCAGCCTTAATTGTCACTCATCATCTCTGAGCCAATGTGTTCAACTATATAAAGGGCACATCATTTCAGACCTATTTACCTCAATAGGCTTGTTGGGAGGATTAAAAGTTGGGAAACTTAGGGACACATTTTTAAATTTTTAAAATGTTATAACTTTTATTAATAACCTTTTTAAGAAACAGAAATGAAGAGGTCACAGTCACTTTCAAAGATGGATAATAAATGTTTTATGTTCCAAGAAAGAACTTGTATGAAGAAGGGTATATATTAACAATACAAATGATTTTCAAAGTGATTCTTAGACATGAAAAAATTATCTGGAGCAGTTTCCAACTGAATTCTCTTAGAAGCAGTAATTTTCAAAAATTATATCTTTTGGAAGAAAGAAAATAGCATCAACAGTATATTTAACTAAATGACTAATTCTCAGTTTTGCCATAAGGAGTTCATGTCTTTAAATTAATGTGAATTATAAAGGAAAAAAAAATACAGGTGATCCGTCTTCAATCTTTTCAAAGAGAAGTATTACCCTTGACTTCATCTTCAAAACCTGACTCTTGCTGTTGACAGCATTAAGCAATGTGCATCACAACTCATGCGCTAGGTCCCACAATGTAAATACTAATTTTGCTTGCTGCCTGGCAAAGGTACAGTCAATTAAACACAAAGCATGCAGTAGCAGTGGCTGTGAGTGTATGCGATGTCAGGCCAGAGTCCAGAAATTGTTCCATAATTCTCCCTGGCGCACTACAGGATGAAGCCATTGCAATCAGCCCTTTGTAGCCGCCCAACAACAGCAAAATGATGGAAGTTCTATTTGAAGGTGTGTTTTATATGTCATTTCATATAAAGTGTACACATTCCAGAGAGTGAGAAAAAACATAAGGGTGCTCTAGCTAAAATCTAATGATTAGTTAGTAATGCTCCACTCCACATAAAAATTTTTAAAAAGTAATAATTTTGTTCGCATTCTGCAAAATGCATATAGAAAATCAGAAGTATGTGTGGAACTGATGCTTGAAAGCATTATTATTTTTTTCCCTCTATCAGAATCCGAAAATTTAAGTCATTATTTCAGTGTTAGACATAGCTCTTACAGTGATCAGCATGAAAATTCATAGATAATTATTAGAAATAATCTATAATCCAAGTTTTTATAAGACTCTTTAATTACATATTTTTTAAAAAATACTTTTTTAAAACCTTCCAACCTCACACTATACACCACTCACTGTAAAGATAAACCATCTAAGGACGTGCTGCATAAATAAGTTAACAGTAAAAGTGCTTCTATATACAAATATGGGGAAAAGTTTGGCTCTAGAATAATGGCAGGAGTGCAATATACTTGCCAAATTCTAAAGCAGCATCCTAATCTAAATTTAGAGAGGCTGGCAGTGGGTCATATGCTGGATAGAGCATTAAGAAAATTGTCATTCAGTTATGCATATGGACCAGGGATGTGCTGGCAAGAGGAAACTCCATGCTTAACAATCATAAAGAGAGAAAAGGGAAAAGGATTGTTTTGACCATTTGTCCTCTTGAAAGATAATATGTTACAAATCCACTAGCACCTTGACCTTGGCCTTCCAGCCTCCAGAATGTGAGAATTAATAGCTATTTATAAGCCACCCAGTCGATGGCATTTTGTTATATCAGCCTGGACAGACTAAGACATGGGCTTTCCATTTGGTGAGCTTCCTTGGACACAGACCCGGCAGGACTTCCTGCCATTAGTCCTGACACTGAGATGGACTGCCACACAGTTTCTTTACAAAATAATTTCAGGGTGTGAACACAATACACTTGAGAATGATTGTAATAACCTGATCCTTTTCCCTCCATATCTAGTCATTCCCTTGAATTACTGATATCTATGGGCAGAAATAGGGCCACAGGTTAAACCTGATTAGCTCAGGAGGCTGAAAATAAGATGGCATGAACACACACACACACACACACACACAAATTTTTTAACTAAATGGTCCATGACTGGGAAGTCACATCTTCAGCTTCCTCATTAAATTAATCTGTGCCTTTTCAGTGGGCCTGTTTGTTGTCTTTTTTGTACCTAAGATAACATCTTTAATCCTTTTTCCAGACCAGAGCTGGAAACTGCAAAATTCCTCATTATTATGCATGTCTCCTGATACCATCTCTATGTGCTGTAAAAACCTAACTGTTAGCTATCCTGCACCCACCTACATAAAAGAAGTACCTGTCTCTCCGATTTACTTTTATCCAATCCCAGAACTTTCCCTGCTTTGCTCTCTCCCACCCTCTTAATCTATCACCACTGGATTTCATGTAACCTTCCTCCTTTGATTTTATGTATAAAATAAACTCCAAATGGCCAGTTTGCGGAGCATTTTCTCAATCCGTTGAGATTTTGCTTCCTGGCAATTGTCGACAGTTTGGTTCAAATAAACTCTTATAAGTTTTCTCTTAGGTTGGATGTTTTTTGTCAACACATCCCTTACATAAACTGTAAAATCTTTTGCCTGTTACACACATATGACCCTTAGAAATATATATTAATTGAACTTTGGTGGAAGGACGTGAATCAGGATGTGCTGGTTCTTCCCTCCAAGCCGCTGTTTGATAAGGCACACGGTTAAGTAGCCAGGTTTTTGTAACAGATAAGAAAGCCCAGAGTGGACAAAAAAGGGGCCACATGTTCAACCTGACAGGCTCAGGAGACTGAAAATAACCACAGAGGATGGTGTGAACACAAAAATTCTTAACTAAGGTGGGCCATGGCGGGAAGTCGCATCTCTTGAGCTTCCTCATTAAGTTAATCTGTGCCTTTTCCGTGGGCCTGTTTGCTGTCTTTTTGTACATAAAATAACATCTTTAATCCTTCCCCCTCTCCCTGAGAGCTGGAAACTGCAAAATTCCTCATTATGCTTGTCTCCTGATTACCATTTCTATGTGCTCTAAAGAGCGATCTGCTAGTTATCCTGCACCCACCTGTGTGGGAGGAGTACCTATCTCTCCAATGTACTTTTATCCAATCCCAAAGATTTCCTGACTTTGCTTTCTCCCACCCCCTTTATCACCAGTGGATTTCATGTAACCTTCCTCCTTTGCTTTTATGTATAAAATAAACTGCAAACTGTCATTTTGCGGAGCATTTTCTCAATCCGTTGAGATTTTGCTTCCCAGCAATTGTCAACAGTTTGGCTCAAATAACTCTTGTAAGTTTTCTCTTAGGCTGGATATTTTTCGTCAACACTGGTAACAGACCCAAGTCCATGTCTGAACTAAATAGGTCATAAAAAAAAGCCTTTTGATTAGGGAGCGAGTAACAGATTTACGAAACAGTGATAGGAAGGACACTGGTTAATTCTCGAAGATAGGACATTACAGTTCAGAGAGGGGTCTGGAGTCAGACTGCCCAATGCGACGCCTCCTTAGCAAACCTAAACTCATCTAAGATCATCTTAACTCATTCTGTTTCAGTTAACTCATCTTTAAGAATGAGGAAAATAATACTGCCAGCTGAAGAGATTGAGAAAATTTAATGACGTCATATATACACACTGCTTAGAAAAGCACTTCACCATAGTGAATGTCCAACAAACATTAAATATGATATTATTAGAACTATTAGATCATTGCCTCAATAGTTGGATTTGTGTTAAATATAAATATTTAAGACAATAGAAGTTTTATCTTAGGGTGAGTAAGGTTCTTTCTAGGGATGTTATGAATAGTGATAAAATTTTAAAAAGGTAAACTGGCAATATTTTCTTAGGGTTTTGAGGTTATTATAAAAATAATACATATAAGTTTCTGGTAGATGGTGCAGGGTAGGTCAGTACTCTTTAGTGTGAGCTTAAAATATAATTTGTGGGAACTGGGAGAGAGTATGATAGATAAAAGAGGTAGGTAGAAAAAAAATTAAATTAAAACCCAAGTGGTATCTTTTATAACCCAATAATGATAATATGTCATACTAGGAATTATAAATAAGAAAGGGGGTTTAGAATTAAAACACAAAATATAATGGTATATCCAGTATGGTCCCAAATTTAAAAATTGCATTTCTATGTGTAAGTGTGTGTGTGTGCATGTACCCAGAAGACGAGTGACCCTAAAAATATATGAGCAATATTAAGGATTTTCTCTAAGTGGCAGAATAGTGGGCATTTTTTATATATATATATATATATATATATATATATATATATATATATATATATATATATATATATGTATTTTAGAGTTCCTCTAGTTTGCTACTGTATGTATTAGTCATGCAATCAGATAAGATATTGTGATGTAAAAGAACAAACCTGTCTCTAAAAACAATAACGAAATATAATCCAGCCAAGGAAAACTGTTAAGGCACTTCCTAAAATTCAAATACACCTGTCACCTCAGAAACAATGTCTCAGATTTTACCTTACTTACAAGCTATCAAGTTAGCTTGTCACAGTTTCATGGAGACTAAGCAGAAAGACAGGAGGTTTCTGGAGCAGAGCAAAAACGAGTTTGTTACACACCGTTAAGCATGGGCCAGTGTAACATCCACCCTCATTGTCTGAGCCCCAATTCCCATGGGACAACACATTGAGGTTCAGATGTTTCCTGCCCACAGCGTTGGATGAATTATAGGGGAGGGGCACAGATAGCAGGAAGCCTCTGATCTTATACTGATACTGCTAGCAAACAGCACAACTTCTTATGAGTGGGAGACACTGGCTCTGTTACTCTGGAATTTAAATCTGCTCCGGAGAAGGGAACACTTCCTTTCAAGGATAACTTGCTTATACAAGCATCCTGAAGCAAGAACCCAGAGAAATTTGGCTGATAATGCCTTTGCTAAGAAAACGACACCCATAGAAGGGTGCGAGATCAAGGAAGGATTGTCTCCCAAAAAATCATCTCATAATTCATAAATACATATAAAGCAGGTCTATCTGAAGGTGCAAATTCAGTAAAGCACTTTGTATGTGGAGATTGCTATCTTGAAAGTAGGTCTAACCACCCAATTCTTGTTAGCATGGGTTGAATTTCTCAGGTTAGCTTCTTTTTGGCCTACTTTTCCCCTTGACTTATCTATTCAGAAGAATGCTGCAAAATGTTTCGGTTAGTAGTCAGGGTTTGAATTTACGTCTTTATTACAACTGAAAAATTGAAATGAATGCTACAAAGTGTTCTTAATTTTTTGTTTGTTTGCTTGTTTGCTTTGAATAAAAGAAGAATATAACAGAATGGCGTTTGTGGAAATTCATAAAAACTACAGAGATAGAGATGTTAGGCAGCTTTATTCAAGATTCTAAAGGTGTTTATCAGCCTTCTTTATTTTATTGTTCACTATTGTCCACAGCCATTTTCTAAAGCTGACTCTAGACAAAATAGCAAAGACAGCAACATTAATAATGCTGACTGCATAAAGCCAAAGGTAAGAGAGAGATCAGAAACTAAAAGCTTTGAGGTACTGTGTTGAGGGCAAAAGACTGAGTTTTGCTTTGCTTTGTTATTTGCGAAAGACAAGATTTGTTTTGTCACTCTCCATTTCCAAAATGCACACCTTAAGACAATTGTAGGTGAAAAATATTATATGGATGAGAAACGTAATTATATTTTTAACTTTATACCTGTGATTTTTCACTCATTCAAAAATACATATATGCTGGGACCCCTGCCCAATGGAGGTCAAGGAATTCCACCTTCACTTATAATCTGTAGACATAAGAGTTGGTTGACTGCAGAGAGTATTTTTTTTCCTGAAGTTACAGGGGCGAATGGATTTATTGTGGAATAGAAGTCATGGTGAACTAAGAAGTCAATGTGAACACAAACTGGCTTCCTCAAAGTCAGGGGGAGAGAGGGAGAAAATAGTGGCAATACTTCAGTAAAGGAATTGCATGTTTCTTGAGCCAGAAGCTGATTTCAGGAATTGGGAGAACAATTCCCTAGGGCTGGAAAGAGCGGCATTCATTTCAGGACCAGGAAAAACAGAAAGCCACTTACCTTTCACGTACACTTACCTGTATAAGCACCAGTCTCTTCTGGAAGCCAAGAGAAAAGAAGACGTCTAAAGTTGGCATTTTAGGTAACAAGATCACTTCTTATTTTTCCAGGCACCGTGAGCTCTGTTAGCAGATATTTAGGAGTGGGTTTTGGCAGGATTCTCACTTCCTATGTGAATCTAGACTATACGTTATATTCTTTTCACCAGTTTTCTGTAAACTTGATTTGAGAGTACACCCAGGGGGGAGCATTAGAACATCCAAAGTGTATTTTCTGAGATATTATGAATATAGCTATAACCAAGTGAAGTGTTTCCCAATCATCTATTTGTGGATCATTAAAACCATATTTTTAATCACCAAAAGTGTCACCAAAATAGTGACT
>NW_017732697.1:6094-173749 GCF_001890085.2 Hipposideros armiger | reverse complement strand
TAGAACACTTGCAAACCACATTACTCACAATCCAAGGTTTTACTTTATATATATACACATATGTGTGTATATATATAATGTACTAGATAATAAAAATAAAGACTATAGTAATCTATTATAATAATGTTATTATTATACATACAGATAGGTACTAGAGATATAGCTAGAGATGACAGAGATATAGATACATGTAGATTTTTATATATACCCTTGGTTCTGTTCTCTGGAGAATACTGACTGACATAACCATGTTGATTTATCTCACTCAAAATTCATGACTTTGAAAATAATTTCAACCTACTCCTTAGTGCTACATGACAAATTATTACATTCTCTTTGTTAATTCATTCAATTTTAAATAATGAAATCATATTTCCCCCTCTCTTTTTAGTTTTCCCAACATTCTTTTCTCAATCCTCACTACCAACTATCAGCTTTGCTAATTACTTACCGAGAAAATAGAGGCAATCATAAATGAATTTCCATACACTCTAGATTCAATTCTATCAGTGTTTCTGGATCTATATACTTTGCCTACTGTTTACTTTGCTCTCTAAGGAAATACCCTCTTCATATTCACTGTATGGAAGCCATTCTCTGCTACTGAAGTCAATCCTGCAAGTAACCTTTATGTTTTTTATACCATTAATTTTTTTACGCTACCAGAATAATGCCATCTGAATACAATGTTTCAATATTTCCTATCTTGAAAAAAAATTAATTTTACTATCATTTTTTTAACAAGCCTTCCTCAATCAATTCTCTGCTTTCCTTTACAGATAAACTCTTTTCTGCCCCCGTACTAATTCTAGGAGCAGATTTTTCAAAATCTTTCTTCTATTTTAGGAGCGGTTTTTAAAAATCTCTCTGCCTTAGTTTCATCATCTGAAAAATAGATACAATTATAATATCTACCTCTAAGAATTGCTACAAAAATCAAATAAGTAAATCACTTAGAAGTGTGGTCAGTACATAGTTAACTCAATAAATATTAGATATTTTCTAAGTCACCTTTTATAACCTACAGTCAATGATAAAATATTATATAATAAAATATCATCTTGACTTCTCTGTCTACTATTCTATCTCTAAAATCCACTGTCATTTATAAAAATTTGTTGTATGAATATGTAAGGGAATACTGGTCAAGGTTCATTTGAAAAATAGAGAAACTATGCTAGCTATTTCAAAAAGAATGGACTTAACACAGGATGTTGGTAATATTATAAAGTATATGGTAATATAGCTATTAGAAGGCTGGAGAAATAAAAGGAGAAAATAAAGCAACTCAGAGATCAGAAACTCTAGGTAACAGCTATCACCCCTAGGGCTAGAGGAACATAGGGAGGACATGATATTATAGGAACAAGAACTGGGGTGGGCCTGCTGTCTTGGAATTTGAGAGATTGAGAAAGACACACAGAAAATACCACCTAAGAACAGAGGAAGAGAGTTAGAGCCAGAGAAAAAGAACTCTGGGCTCGCTACTGCTTTTTGGTTTCTGATCTCCCTTTAGTGCCTCCAATTGGAGAAATCCAACAGGGAGCCAACTGGAAAAGTCACCTGGGAATTATTTGCACACACATGGTTCCTAAATTACCTAGCAGAGTAAGAGCTAAGAGACAGTAGATAAATTCCTGGCTAAGGAGCATGTGGATAATCATGGCTACACAAACAAAATAATTGTATCCTAATCCTAAAGAAGTTAACAGTAAAAATTACTCAAGATAATTTCATGGCATGATCTAAAGTTACATAAACTATTTTACTCATCCATGCACTTGTTGTGCAATGTTATGGTGGAATTATCTGCATGGAAAATAATGCTGGTCTGGTTATATGAATATGGAAATAAGTAATATTGTAAGCACCATAAATAAAAGGAGAGAAAAGATATCCAGAGATGATGGAAGTTGTTTATTCACATTGTCAAATCCATGTTCATCTTTTAGGTGGAAGGGGACTCGTTTTCTCTTACAGAGAATTGTCATGGTTTTTTTCTCCAACTGAGTGTTGTAAATTTGTGTGTGTGTGTGTGTGTGTGTGTGTGTGTGTGTGTAGAATCACAAAATATAGATGACAGGCTGACAACTTGGGTTTGAGTCCCAGATTTGGCTCTTTTATCTGTGTGACATCAAGCAGCAAATTAACTATTTTAGGCTTTGAATATCTCATAAGAAAAAAATGTTAGTACTTATTCATACTGTTGTATTAAATGATTGAAGTATATGTAAAGCTCAAGTCTTTAATCATGTAACTAAAACATCTTCCTATGAACCTTCTGTGATATTAGGGGGACTGTTGAAGAGCCTTGAACCCTTTCTCACTGAGAATATGCTTCTTACAAGGGAAAAATCGGGTCCAAAATTGAGCTTATATTTCAGCTATTTTATAACTTTTACATATGTCAAGGGACTATGCAATAAAGTCAGTCACTTCTCCACTACGAAGAACAGTGATTAAAGTATAAATTGCATGAGTTTCTCAAGTCATCAGAGACTTTTACAGATGACAAGGATTGATGATTTATTTTTTTCATTACCTAACCTATAGCAGAGGAATAAAAATGTAAATATTTCACAGGTTGAAACTTTAGCAAAATTGTAACAAAATTTATTTAGTTTACCTCTAAAGCGATTCTGAAAATATCTGCATAGTGTGTGTGTGTGTGTGTGTGTGTGTGTGTGTGTGTGTTTATGTGTTATCTTTTTATAAGAACTAACTAGTTTTCTGTTAGGAAAAAAATTAAATAAAGTTACCTTCTTCTCACAAACTTCTTCTTCCACATCACCCTTCCAGTTTAACTCTCCTTGGGCACCTAGTTATTGAATATTGCCTAGTATGGTAAATAATTTAGTTGAGGCCTGTCTCTCCAGAAATTTCAATGCAACAATATCCAATAGCCGTAAAATAGTTATTCACTATTGATTATTAATTTGTAGTGATATGTATATATGTGTATGTGTGTGTGGTTATACATGTGTATCCAGCATTAGATATATTCTACCAGTATGTAAATTGTAAGTCACTGATTCATTTTCTAAATGGTGTTTTTCATGAGCAGAAAGGATAAACATTAACCTTGCCTAATTTACCAATTTCTTTCCATGGTGAATAGTTCTTTTTATGCCCTGTTTGAAAAAGTTTGCCTGTCACCACAGTCACAAATATATTCTCTGATCTTTTATAAACTAGCATTATAAAGATCTAGCATTTATGCTTAGATCTTTGATTCAGCTTGGATTAAATATTGCTTATAAAATGAGTTAGGGGTTGAAAAAAGTGTTTACTTTTTTCATTAGAATACTCAGTTAATTCAGTACCGTTTGGCTTTATGCCTACAAAAACGTTTCTTTTTTTGTTTTTTTTTTTAAAGATTATATTGGGGAATCGGGGAAGGGGAACAAACAAATTGCTGTCCTTTTGTTCTTCAGTCTATTTGAGGAGGACGTCGATGCACTGTCCCATGTTGGTATTTTCATTGCCCTCTTCCCGGGAGAGACAGATCTCTCACTGGCCACTGGACGGCTGCTCACGGAGGCTCAATGCAGCTCACGAAAGCTCACGCCAGCTGCCAGCTAGCCCCACTGCAGCCTAAGCCATCGCAGGGGACTCATAGGCAGCCTAACTGCAGGTCGAGCTGTTGTTCACCATCTTAGCTGTAGAGGGCGGTGTCACTGGCCCTCATGTGGTATCAGAACCAGGGCCCTGCTGCTCAGAGCTGGCGTCCCAAGCCAACTTCTAACCAACACGCTGCTCGGCCGGCCTTAAAATGACGTTTATACAAGCTTAAAGACTTTTGAGATTGATGACCCTTAAAAAAATAGGTTAATTTTGAAATTAAGTTTTCCTATTTAGGGAAGGGTATCATATTACATTTATTTTTCTGGACAATCCTTATTTAAAGATATATAGTATAATTATAATATAATATTGGATTGTCAGAAAAGTCATGAGGCATTTTTGCAATGAAAAATAGAAAAAAATACAGCATGGCTTTTCCGACAACCCAATATAATAGTTATTATGGACTGACTTGTGTCGCCCCAAAATTCATAATGTGGAAATCCTAACTCCTAGGTTCTCAGAATGTGACTTTTTTTGGAGAGCTAACCTTTAAAGAGATAACTAAATTAAAATAAGGCTGTTAAGGTGAGCCCTAATCTAATATGACTGGTGTTTTCATAAGAAGAGAGAGAGACACCAGTGATGCATACACACAGAGACAAGGCCTTGTGAGGACACAGTGAGAAGGTGCCATCTGCAAGCTACGGAGAGAAGCCTCAGAAGAATCCAAACCTGCTGATACCTTGATCAGAGACTTCTAGCCCCCAGAGTGTGAGAAATAAATTTCTGTTGTTTAATCCATCCAGTGTGTGGTATTTTGTTATGGCAGCCTTAGGCAACTAATACATGGTACTGGTCAGAAACAAGTATTCTAAATATAAGGACAGGTGACCTGAGAATCATCCCTAAGGAAAACTTGTTTTTAGATTCAAGTTCCATTTTTTGCCCTTTTTGATCCTGCGTTGCACGGTCTGTGTTATGTCTGGCTGAGGGAGGTAAGATAACTTTTCGCATTGTAAGAAGCAATAGTCATGGACCCACCATCATCCTCTTCTTCCCACCCATTGTGTCATCCTGTTGTCCCCTGACTACCCACAATGGACGCTTAAATTCAGATCTTTAGAAAAGATGTCTTTGGAAGTTCAAATGTTAAAATGATATTCTCCATCAGATCCCTGACAATTGATTGAGTTAGGTCAAAGCAAAACGAAAGTGTCTCTATCAATATTTCCTCCCATTTTTTTTCCTCATTCATGATGAAATAAAGGAATTAGGAGATAACAGACCAACTAAATATTTCTGAAATCTTCAACTTCTCTCTTCCTACAAAGGGAAAAAAAATAATAATAAGGATTTTGCTCTGCAGTGTTCCTGGTGGCGGGAATGCTAATGAAAGTGAAATGAACATAGAAAAGCATCATAAGTAATGTCAGTTTGAATTCTGTTCATATCAAGCTAAATAATAAAAATTACCATTTCCCTGGTGAATGTAAGCTACTAGGGGGCAAAAAAGTGTTAGGGTAACCCACAATCCTTCCCCTGATGGTTCCATTATCCTCAGTAGTTTAATATATTTCAATTTTAAAAAAGAACAGAAGCCTAAAAAAGAAGTTAAAACTTCAACTTAAGCCTTAACTAGTGAATTTTATGTGTATATTATTTTAAAATAAAATACCCTATTTAGGGGAAATAAAGTCTTCCAAAGCCTCTAAAGATATACTGAACATCAAGACACTCTTGAAAAACTAATTTTGGATGAAATGAATATAAACAAAGGGATGTAAAGTGTCAACTTAATTAGGTGTCAATCTTAAAATGAAGAGCTATCGAAACTCAGAAGTGGTATAAAATTAAGTGTATTACTTAATTTAATACTTATGACTGAACTGTTGTTATATGAGTTAATTATGTGACTGTCAGACTTTTAGCCATATCAGCTTAGGAAAAAAATTGCATTTTTGATGATATTTTCTTTTTCATTTGTTTAATGTTTTCACTCCAAACCTCACCAAGGAAATACTACATAGTGGTGATATTTTGATATTGGGTTTTTTTTCAGGAAAAAGCACACTCATCAGCTTACTGATCACAAAGGTCTTCATTCAGAGAATATTTATGAAGTATTTAGTATGTTCCTCTTGTTTGCATGAGTCTAAACACTTTTTGTTTTGTGTACTTATGTAAAATGGAAGAGATGAAGGAGCAGCATATGCTCTGACTTTGGTCTAGTGTGTATATTTTGCTTTTCCACAATTTTCCAAGGCTTCAATATTTAGACTTCATTTAGCCTTAAAGATGTTTTCCTGTGATAAAGCTCTATTTTAAAATGTATTTGAATGCATAATAACCACAAACTCCCAAAAGACTGAAAATTTAGCAAAGAACTTGGTACACAAAGAAGAAAAAGGAACAAATACATTAACTTTTACTACACTTCATTTTATGTACAAACTATATTGCTGTGTTTTAAATTACTTATAACTTATTAAGCTTATTATAGGTATTCATTTGACACATGCTTCCATCTGTGAAAATTGTTTAGATATTTTGGGTTAGGATGGTATGATTCATGTTGTTTTGTTTTTGTTTTTTTAAATTAATGGGACTTTTTCTTTCATATAATGGTTTTTCACTTAGGGGGAGGGTTTTCAGTGATTAATTAAAGTCATTAAGAAGAGTTATTGATGTTTAGTGATTTTTTAAAAATGCTTCTACTTTTAAAATATCTTATACATGGGGACAGAATAATTCACAACTATTTACTAAATGATGGGGTCTAAAGCAGTAGTGTGAATGTAAGACATTTGTGCTACTACTGTTTCTCTAAATTGTCATACATGTGGTGCTAGGGGCATTATTTGATTTTTAGTGAAGTGGAACCCAGCATCTCAGTGTAGCAATCCCTTGTAAAAGGATACCTGCATGGAATCTAAAAGTTCCAGGGTATGTTTTATTGCTTCCCACGTTGTCCTGGGATCCCAATAAAGAACTCTTATGGGTTTGGATTTCCCAGAATTCCTGATGCACAAGAAGGCAACTACTACTCAGCTAAAATGTAACTCAACGTTCTTTGCCTCTCCAGTGTTCTTTATGTATATTATATCTTCAGTTTTTAACCTTTCATGTAACCTATCAGAATAACTGCTTTTATAAACTGTGGTTAACATGAGGCTTCATAGCACATTATTATATCCAAAGAAGCAAATAACATAATATGACTTTATCAAAATAAGTTTTCTGTTACAGAAGTTGAACTTTAGGACTCTGCTTCAACAATTCCATAAACAGAAAAATCTCCAATATGATACACATTCAACTTCCTTATTTGATACTACTCTTCAACATTACAGTAACAGTATGTTAAATTCTTTTTTGAAGAAGGCATTTGTTAACTTCATTGTGCAGTGTGAGCTTTTACTGCTGAAAGATAGTCTGCAAATGCCAATCAGAAAAGTTTCAAGATTAGAAATCTGAGAAAATGTTATCAGAGATTCTTACACTAACAAATTTAATTTTCTGTTGAGTCTTCAAAAGTAATCAAAGTAATATACAATATTCTTCATTTTTAACAAATCATATAAATATGTACTTATGTAAATACACCTATTACTTATACCATGTAGTACATGCTATAATAACCATAATATTTACTATAGTATATACTATAAAATGAATTCATATAAATAATGTTGAGTATTTATATATGATTTAGACATGAATTAAAGGAAAAATATAATTCCCCATGGTATTTAAACTCTAACTTTTGTTCAAATAGTGGGTGCTGCCTATAGTAATTACCTTACTATACTTAGGACATAACATTTTCTTAAACAGATATAAATATTTATTAAGCCCTTCCTTTGAAATTGATGGAAGAAAAGACCGATATTCTAGTGACTTTAATAAGTGTTTTAAATGTGATGTTTTACAATGACAATCAGAGTAAGGTGTCTAGCTTGAAGGTCGTTCCTTCCATCTCATTCAACTTGAGTGGCCACAGGTCTTATTTGTCTTATTAACAAAAGATTTTTTTCAGGTTGTTTGATTTAGTGTCTTAGTAATGACAAATACCTGGTCTGTAGGCTGGCTACCTACTTACATACCTATCATACACGCATTGAGTCACTCAGTTTTCCTATGCCAATATTAGGATAGAAAGAAAAATACATCAAGGAAAATGTATTAGCATATGCCTAAGTAGTTACATTAATTGAGCATTAAATTTAGTTTTTGGCATCCTGGCAAGATAAAAATCAAAACATGATAGATTATCTAATTGTCATAATCTGATAAGAACAATATACCAGTTCTTCAAATGAGATAACTTTTTTTCCTGATACTAAATCATCCTGCCAATGAATCAATTTAATGGACAATATAACATTAGGTAGAACTCTGAAGTCATATCATGATGGCTTATGGAGGGGATCTATCAATATGAAATTGAGGTCACATCAAAGTGGGTTTGTTGCTAATAACTTACCCCGCTGTGTGGTAAAAGAGCAGCCTTTTGGTCTAAGAAAGCTCATTTTTCAAGTGGTTATTTAAGTAATAGTGAATATATTCAGTTTTGAAAATATAACTGGACATTTAATATATAAATTAGCTTCTTCAGGCATCCAGTCACAAACATTTACAGCAACATCCACATTCTGATGTGCTTTTTTTTTCCCCCTGGGGCAATTTGCAAACTGTCAGCTGTTTGACCTTCCTCACTTACCTATAATTCAATGTAACAAACGTTTATGAAGCAACAACCTACCTTTTCCAGACACTGCTGGAGTCCGAGGTCATAAGAGACTGGGCGCTACTCATTTTTCTCAGTTACGAAGATGGTTTTGGTGTTGCCTTATGTGCCGACACCCCACTATAGTGAACGTGTCTTTGCCAAAAGGACAGTTTCGTACTAAACTAACTGTGACCGCCTACTAACAGAGTGGAAATTTTCAAGTTCTTTCCTTTTGTGAAGAAATTTGTAGACACCTTCTAATGAAAAAATGCTGCAGTGTATGAGTATGTTTCTAGTTATTTTCATTTCATTTCCAAATAAGAATATACTCATGAAAATTCCAGTTTGACATTTCAAATGTGCCATTGACTGCAAACTTCACATAGCTCTCCTCTTTCCTGCATTATTCCAATATATCATTCAAAGCTCAGTTTTATCAGTATTTTCTCAATGTTCAGGTGCACAGCCAGATATATCGGTCATTTCTCTCTCTCCAGAATCACTTGGTCTAAACTGATTGTTTCAGTGTTATCAGCATCAGTCATCCTTAATCCTCCAAAGATAACACTGGGAAGAATGAAATAAATCGGAGACTCTAATCCCTCTTTCTTTGATATCACTCTTTTTGAGAGTGGGAAGATTAGCTTTGATAGTGGATTACTGGATGCCACATGTTCTCACTGCAATATCACAGATTGGATTTCTAGCACAAAATACATTTTTCTGATCTGTAAACAGCACCAGCTGAATCCATATCTCCCATGAATGTTCTGTGACAGCCCTGTGTGTTTTCTCCGCCGTGCAGCCAGTTTAGTATAATTCCCTTTTAACACAACTTCCAACGGTGTGCATCTGTCACTTGGAGCTGAGCATCGTGAGGGTTCACCTCCATTCTGAGCAACTGAAACTCGGTTGCATGGCTGCGTTTCCTGACTTAAATTTCAATAACATGTCTTTAAGTGGCTTTAAGCTGGTTGGCTTCAGCTTACATAGATGGACTGCTGTCAGATATCTTTTGAGAGCTTCCCTTAAGCCTCAGATTGGCAGCTAGAGCACATGTGTTTGTAGGCGGTAAAGACTCTGGTGTCGAGAGTTGGATTTGACAACATCCCACCATTATGGCTAAGTATAAGCAAAACAGAATTGGTTAAGATTAACCATTTTATCAAATTTCATGTAATTTTGGTGGGCCAAGGAAAAATTGGCTCCCAAAAAGAATAACTGATATCTAGAAAAGAAAACTCCACTCAGTATTATAATTTTAGTATGATCATGCCAAATCAAATTCAAACATAGCCAGATGTCTGCTGTATCAAACCATTTAACTGACCAGATACCTTTGAGAGACAAGGTGTCCATCATCTCAACTGAATTAAAACACACACACACACACACACACACACACACACACACTGCCTTTATTCACCTATTCACTCGCTAATTTGCAAAACATTAAACATATTGTAAAAAAGTGAGTTAAAGAGGAGATCAGGAAGATGGGTGTATATTTCTCCAGTCAGAATGGCCTCAGTATTGCAAACAAACACAAAGGGAAGTCTAGGAGGCACATCACAAAATTTGCCCTGGGTATTCAGGAGGTAGTACTAGCCTCTAGTGCATGCAGCCACTTCCGATAAGATAGGGAATAATGGCGTGCAAGAAGCTATGGCAGATGGACTCATGAAACTCAAGCAGTACAGCCAGGTCCCTGTGGTTTTCAGGAAACTCAGATTCACTGAATTCTCTAAATAAGATCCACAGGCATTCCACAAAGGATGGTGGGTCTGCAAAAAGCAAGGATCGTTGCAAGAATTGTGCAGTATTTAGGAGCACAGAAAACACCAGTATGATGTCTTCTGGACCAACTACCTAGAACCAGGCCAAACTTCAAGGCTATCCTCACTTCAGACACCAGCCACAAACCCAAGTTCTCAGGGCCACCCTCGCTTCTGACCAACTGGCTACACATCTGTGGGTTCTAACTACCTGCTCAGGCTTGATAATCGCTCTAGTGACTCACAGAACTCAAGAAAGTGCAATAATTATTACAGTTTTATTACAACAAGGAGAATTCAGATCAGAACCACCCAAAGAAAAGACACATGGGACAAAGTCTCAGAGGATCCCAAACTCAAAGCTTCTGATGTCCTCTTCTTATAAATGCAGGATATGTCACCCTCCCAGCGCAACAATGTGTAATAATATGCTCAGAGTATTGTCAGCTATGTATGCTCTTCTTTGTTTGGTGTCCATTTTTTATGGGGGTTTCATTATGTAGGTATGATTGATTGAATCATGCAGTTGGACTCAGTTTCCATCCCCCCCTCCCTTCCCCAGAGGCTGAGCTGGTACCACATGGCTCGAAGCTGGAACCCATTAATTACATACATGGTCTTTGAGGCCTGGTCAGCCTCTATCCAGAGTCATCTCTCATTATCACAAACTATTTAGAGTCCTGCCATGAGTCACCTCATTATCATAAACCACATAGGTCCACAAATAGCAAAGATGCTCCTATTACTTGGGGAATTTCCAAGAATTTAGAAGCTACTTTTCAGGACTGGGGACAAAAGCCAGACAAATCCTTGATTACGGAGAAACCAGCCACTCCACTGAGCCAGTGGGATCCGGAGGCTTCATGGATCAAAGAAGAATGCTTTCTTTCGTGCCCTCTAAGGACTCGGTACACTCTTTCATACAACAATCCAGCACCTTGAAAGGAGAAAATAGAGCATAGGGAGTGGATGAAAAGACAGAAGGCCTTGGGAAAACTGACCCTTCACATAAAATACTTTCATATCACTCTACTAGGGAGTCGAACTTGGAATAGATATTTTAAGAAGTGGCTTTTCCTTTCATTTCAAGCTCAAATTTTCTTGATACTGAGTGGAACTGAGGTGTTTAAGGAAAATTAGAGCACTCATTGAAAATAAAAAAGTTAACTTTTTTTTCCATTCATTAGAAAGTAATATGAGTATATTTGAGATGACATTTTATACTTGTTGAATATGTCTGCCACAAATCTAAGAGCTGCAGATATAATTAATGAACAAAATAAAGTCCCCTCTCTCATGTGCATAAGCAGTTATATATAATAAAGTATGAAACCTCTATAATAAGAGTAGTAAAGGTCCTTTGGGAACACATAGATGAGGCATCTAACAAAACCCTGGAAGGCGTGATCAGAAAGATTCCCAGAAAAAGTGAACCTAAGATGAGCCTTGAAGAACAAATCAGTATTCCATACTGAATGTTGTCTTAGAATTACAAGCAAACCACAGAGGTTTCAGTGTTTCATTTCAAAGACATTGATTACCTGTAGACTCTGATCCAAGCATGAGAAGGGGCCTGAGAGCACTTTTCAGATTATCCAGATTTCCCTCATTGCTCCAGTCTAAACACACATGACCAAATGTCCTTGTCACAGAGGATGATGCGATTGTGGGTCTTTTTCATTGTGGCACAAGATTCTCTCCTTGGATCTGTTTATTTCAGATGTTCACCAATATGCAGATAAAGATTCAGAGAATATAATAAATCTGTGATTAGCACAAAACTGAGAAGGATAATGAGTACAGTATAAGATAGAATCAAGATTTAACAAGAGTTTGAGAGGCTGGAATAATTTTATAGTGAAATAAAACAATTAGCCCCTGGTCCAAGAAACAATGGTAAGAGTGCAAATCCCACAAAATATAATTAGCGGCAGCAGTGGTAAAAAAGCTAGACACAGGATGTAGCTAGTAGTACACTCAATAGCAGACACAGTGTGTCTGTCAAAATCCCAATGCAATCTTAGGGTTTTGAAACAAGAGGATGAAAAGCTCTTTGTTGTGCTCTGTTTGGAATATTAGATTTGGTTCTGGGCACTATACTTAATTTACAGAAATTGGTTCTGCCCTCTGGTTTAAAGAATTAACCATATGAAAACAACTAGCAGAAGATTTGAAATACCATTAGTTGGGAGATAGAACCAGAAGTCAAGAATTTTTTCAGTAGCATAATCAACAGGATTAGTTAACATAATAAACATTTCACATTTCACGGGTACTTACTGTGTAAATCATTGTGCCACAGATAGCAGACACAGTGTCTCTTGATCTTAAGGAGTTCATATTCCTGAATATGTATGAAATTTAGTTTGACTATGGCCCAATAAAGGCAAAAATACATTAGAATTGAAAAACTATCCATGAAATACCAGATTCAATATTGAAGAGGCTGCAATTTGAAGAAACAGCTGTGACTTTTAAATTATGTTAAGGTACATAAAGAGCAATTAGGGGGAAAAGAGGGTTTAAGCATGGCATAATATGTGCCAATTCTAGACACCCCACAAAGATTATCCCACCCCTCAAAAAAAAAATCCAAAAAACTGTTGATCAGTCAAAACTGTTTACTAAACTTATTACAGAAATGTAAAACTCTAGCCTTACAAATGCTTAACAGTATCACAGTTGGAGGAAAGGGAAGGGCATTTATAGGTTTTATTCCCTGGACTCCAGTGGTTTAATGTAAGACTTTGAAGGCAAGAAAAATGATTGAGAGTTCATGTCAGCGTTCATGACATAATGGTTTCAGATTACTGGACATAGCAAGGCCAGAATCTCCAAACCAGTCTTGATAAAAAGACTATTGTCCTGATAAGCAAGTTCTTGTCCAGGTGAGCAGGTTGTTGTCCTCATTAGATAACTATTTGCCCAGATGAGCAAACTCAGATAAACTGGTTTGCAAAGATTTCCTGAAACTGTTTTTTGATTAGTTAGCCGTCTTATCTCCCTAAATAAGAAATTTCTAAGCTAACTCTTAAGATGTATTGACACAGGTTGTCTGAGTATCTACTTTTGGTTATTTTCCAGGTGAAGCTGGAGACAATAGCAATGTCATTTTTGTAGTTATTCAGTGAGTACAGAACAGACCACACCCAGATTTTTGTTTAGATGTAGAAACTGAGGACAGCACATACACCAAGAGGATTAAAAAGGTTCATTGCTTGAAATAAGGTCTCTGGGGAAAGCGGAGTAAGTCTTTCAACCAACTCCTAAGTGGCTTGGAAGAGCGAGGAAATGAGATAGGCGCAGAGTTTTTTTTTTTAAGATTTTTATTGGGGAATTGGGGGATGGGAACAACGCTGGGGAATTGGGGGAAGGGGAACAGACAAGTTGCTGTCGTTTTGTTCTTCAGTCTAGTTGTGGAGGACGTTGCTTCACTGGCCCAAGTTGGCATCATCATTGCGCTCTTCCCAGGCGAGGCAGATCAGTCGCTGGCTTCTGGAAGGCCGTTCACTGCGGCTGCTGGCCGCTCACGCTGGCTGCTGGCTACACACGGTAGCCCATGGCAACCCACTGCCACAGGGGCTGCAGCCTACGCCATCCCCGGCAACTCATGGCAGCCCAGCTCCAGGTTGAGCTGTTGTTCAGCATCTTAGCTGTAGAGGGCAGTGTCACTGGCCCTCATATGTGGGATCCGAACCGGGGCCCTCTGGCATCCCAAGCCAGTTCTTAACCATCGTGCCACTCGGCCAGCCCCAGAGTTTTTATTGTGGTTAAAAGGTGGTTAACCTGACTTGAATAGACATAGATTCCAAAGAAGACATAACAATGGGCAACACGTACATGAAATGATGTTCAACGTCTTTAGTAATCGGGAAAATGCAAATCAAAACCACAATGAGCTATCACCTCACACCTGTCTGGATGGCTATTATTTAAAAAAGGAAAAGAAGACGATAATAAGTGCTGGCAAGGATGTGGAGAAATTGCACCATTTGCACACTGTTGATGTAAATGCGAAATAGTACAGTCATTATGGAAAACAGTATGGAGGCTTCTCAGAAAAATAACATAGAACTATTGTATATAATCCAGGAGTCCCACTTCTGAGTATATATCCAAAAGAATTGAAATGAGGATCTGAAAGAGATAGTAACACTCCCATGCTCTCTGCAGCATTATTCATAATCCCAATATGTAAAAACAACCTAAGTGTACATCAGTAGATAAATGGATAAGGAAAATGTGGTATATACACACCGTGGAATACTACTCAGCCTTCAAAAAAGAAATTCTGCAATATGTACCAATATGGATAAACCTGGAGTACATTATGCTAAGTAAAATTAGCAAGCCACAGAAAAACAAAGACTGCAGGATTCCACCTATATAAAATCTAAAATAGTAAAATTCATAGGGTCAGAATGGAATGTGGTTACCAGGGGCTGAAAAGAGAGAAAAATTGGAGAGTTACTAATAATGAGCATAAAGTTTCAGTTATATAAGATGATATCATCTAAAGATCTGCTGTACAACATATACCTATAGTCAACAATAATGTATTATACACTGAAAAAAATGTGTTAAGAAGGTGTATCCTACATTAAGTGTTCTTACCACAATAAAATAAAATTTTAAAAATAAGCAACTAAATAAAGTGCTGAAAAATATGAAAGAAAAACTGAGGTTGGAGTGAGGCTCCCACACATGGGAAGGAGCTTCCGTGGTTTGAATCTCTTCAGCAGGAGAAGGAATGGAAGCATGGCTCTTGGAGGGAGTGCAATGAACTGGAACTTAAATTAGAAGCTATCCAAGAGGCACTGGAAAAGGAAGTTCCCACTGTGGACAGAAAAAAGGGGTTCTATAAAAAGTAACCTCACAGGGTGATCCGATCATAAATTCCTAACAGGGCAGGTCATGGTGGGAGTCACATCCCAGGCATATAACTTCTTTAGTGAAAGGTTTATCTTTGCCTTAAGCAAACCCATTGTTTCTATGCATCTAGGTTAACACACCTTTGAAATAAGATTTAACTGTCCTCAAAAAAGCAGAAATCCTTGTTAACTATCCTGCAACCCAATCTCTGCCTTGCTCTCTCCCTCTTCCATATAACCTTTTCTTATGCTCCTTCCTTCATTTCAAATGCATAAAAGAAGCTGCAAAACTGTGATTCTCTGGAGCTTTTGAGATCTTGCTCCCTGGCACATGTCATCAGTTTGACTCAAATAAACTCTTGTAAAAATTCTCTACAGGTTTGGATGTTCTTACATCCACACCATCAATAGGGATCTGTAAGGTCACACAGGCATGAGATGGATTAGCTTATTACTGAATTTTGGAGTATTGTGCTCAATCCAGTTAAGTTTTTCTTAATTATATAGGCTTCATTTTAGGGTCTGAGATGTGGATAAAGCTACTAGGACAAGGCAAACAGCAGAGCTATGAGGAGAGCAGATATGAAAATGCTGGAAACCAGACAGGGTTTTAAAACTGATTTTCTCTGTATTCTTAGAAAAACTGGTCATCTGTGATTTCATAACATAATTATTGATGCTTCATACCATTCTTCTGAAAAGACACAAATTACGAGGTAGATATAAAATACTCTCTCAAATTATTTCAGGCTAAAAGAAAAAAAAGGAAATAATGAAGGCACCTGTGCTACCTGAATATGTCACGCTGCCCTTACCAAAATCTCATTTTTCAAGTACCAGAATATATTTGCTTTTTCACATTTAGATATTCAAAAACAAATGCAGACACTACAGAGGTGCTCCAATAAAGTCATGTTGAACTTCTCACACAGTTACTTTTGTTATGTTCAAAGCAATTACTTTTGCTGTCAGTGTAAATAAAATATACTACCATCGAAGACTGAAAAAATATATATCAAATACGTTTCTGGGGATCACAACATAAGCTGTATGCAAATAATGCCACACATTCTAAGGGCCTGTCTTCTGTTTGTTACTATTGCTGCTTTCAGTTTTAATCTGTTGAGTGTCGGGTTTTTTTGGGTGTTTTTTTGTCTATCAGCTTCGGTGTAAAATAGCTGTGTTAATACCTATGGTCCTAGGGGGGAAATATCATTAGCGCATTTAATAAAAACATTTCCTTCTAAAACTGAAAAACATTGCTATAATAATTAAAGCAAATGATACAACTGATAGTCTTTTTGAAGATTAACATTTGGATGTAGGCTTCTTAGGCAGACTTTGGTGTTGTGATCATTTAATTATCTCACACAAGGGACATGTGGATCCTTTAATAAAATATGTGAATCATAAAGGCTTCTTGTTTCTTCTGTATGCAAATATTATACAGTAATCAGGTAATGGTCTGTTTGACTATTGCCACTGCAGTTCTGCTCCTGCTAGGGCTGTAGCTATTTAACCACCAACAAAGTCTTATTCAGGTCCAATCACTGATTCTTTAGAAAATTAGTAAATAATAATACATATACTCAATTACAGTAACATAATGTAAATATTCATATGAGTCATAATTCATCTAAAACACAATAATCCTCTGTGGGGTGCAGAGAAATACTTTTATATTTCTGCACAGTTAAAGCTTTCTGAATAAATTTTACAGAGATTTAGAACATAGGCAAGGTTGGGAAGATAATTTATGACTGACTTAGGTAGTAAGAAACTTCTAGATAAATTTATGTGGGGAGCTGGGGAGATGAGATCTGGGACTCTGAAGATACAGTATGAAAACATTGTAAACCTGGAGACAATGGTCTTATAGTCCCCTGAAGAGATTTATAAACATTCAAAGGGTTAAGTCAAAACATCCTTCCCAAAGAGTAAAGCACCCAGTTTCTTTTTTCTGGCTTCCTCACTCACAATATAAAACAGTACATGGAAAATAAAATCTGAATCTCATTGCTTCGACCCAGGCCTAAGAAATCGGGGTACCGAGAAGCCACATGTTTATTTGCTGTGTGTAAATAATAATCTTCTCTGGGTGGAATCGGTGTGTGTGCATTTAGGATAATATTAATCAATGTGGATATTAAAGATCTTACTCCTTTATTTTCCAAGGTTTAACTTTTTGGCTGTTTTTTTTCCCACATATTTATCTCTTTATTTCAAATACAGATTTTGTACTGCTAACGTCCAAATTTAGTTAGAAGAACAAGCCATTCTACACCTTTCAGTTATATTAATACCAGAAATTAAATCTTTATGTGACTGTTGGGAGAGCTGGGGACAAAAGTCTAGAAAAAGCCAATGAAGGTCTTACCTTAAGCATGCAAACAAGTATGTCTTATATAATCTCCTGGAAGTCACTGTAAATCTCAAGTATATCTGGACCATCCCATTCAAGTATCTCAATTATTAACACAAAAAAGATCTTTTTCTTTCAACTGCATGTTTCCTGAAATCTCACATCAGTTAAGTATCTGTCTTCAATTGCCATGTAAATAATAATGGCCTGTCCTTCTCTTCTGCCTTGCAAATCTCACAAAAGCACTTACTATTCATTGGATGAAGAATACAGAGAAGAGGCATCTGGAAAATATGGTAGCCAACTTCTGCTTCTTAGAGAAGATCTTAGAAGGAGTTAGACACTATGCTTGTCAAGTTGATGATAGACAATCTAGCCCATTGTTATCTACCGAGACATCAATTCTAGATATCATCTGTTGTATATAATGATACACTTTATTTTAATGCCCTTAAACTTCTCCTTCTTTCTCTCTCCCATTCTATTATAGTTAAGTTGCAATTTTGGCTAAAACCTATATTCAATGTTTAAAATAACATAACTCTGTAAATGTATCTACTATCAAGAAAAGTAGTGTATTTATGACCATACTTCCGTTTCTTAAAACTTTTGTTTTCCCTGACTTTGATAATTGTAGCATTTTTTCATCATTTTTTTAATATCTACCACTATTTATAAACTCAGAGCTCTTAAACAACTTTCAGTACTATTTTCTGCATAATCAAATAAATCACATAATCTGTTAGTTCTAGTTTCCCCCCATTCTTCACTCCATGACATTCATTCTAGGATTTCTCTGCTACAATCTGAACTAGTTGTTCTCAGTGTCCCACTGCAGAGATTCTGATCTAGGACTCGTCCTTCCTGGTCTGTGCTGAATACCCTGATTCCTTCCAGGTTTTGTTCTTCTTTCTTCGTTTTTTTGTGTGTTTTTTAAGATTTCATTGGGGAATTGAGGGAGGGGAATAGTGTTGGGGAATTGGGGAAGGGGAACAGACAAGTTGTTGACCTTTTGTTCTTCAGTTTAGTTGTAGAGGACGTCACTTCACTGGCTCATGTTGGTATTATCATTGCGCTCTTCCCGGGTGAGGCAGTCGCTCGCAGGTCACTGGACGGCCGCTCACAGCAGCTCACGCCAGCTGCCAGCCATTCACACTGGCCTCCGGCCACTCACGGTATCTTACAACAGCCCACTGCAGCATGGGCTATGCTGTCGCCAGTGACTCACGGCAGCCCAGCTCCAGATGTTGTTCACCATCTTAGCTGTAGAGGTTGCAGTGTCACTGGTCCTCATGTGGGATCCAAACCAGGGCCCTGCTGCTTAGAGCTGGCCTCTCAAGCCAACTTCTAACCAACGCGCCACTCAGCCGGCCCTCTTCTTTCTTAGTTTACTTTCTCATTTTGATGAAGCACATCCTCTAATAGCTTTCTGACCAAGAGTGTAGAGATGGTTATGGCATGGGGAGAAATACACATAAGAAAAATTATCAACTAGGAGACTTTATTGTAAAGTGATATTGTGGTAAGTAGGCTTTATTTATGGACCACTCCCCCCATATCAGTATGTAATACATTTTTAATTATGCAACCAGTTTTTATGCAGAATAACATATTGAGAAAGGGAATGATAGCTGGCAACGTGAGTTCCAAAGTCAGGTAGAAATAGGCACTGCAGGTTTTACCATTTTATAAGCAGACTTTCACTTAATTTGCTTATTTTCAGCCATCTAACTCACCTTTAACTTCCATTATATCTGGTGTTCCTGAGTTGATTTCCTTACTGTTTTAATTTTCTCATTAGATAGAATTCTGTTCAGAGTTTTGGGGGCAGGGGTGGACACGCAGAGAAGGGGAGAGTAAGTTGCCTGCCTTATGGTTTAGAGAAGGGCTCAAGGGCCTACTGTTCTCTATATGGGTTCCTACCATCTTCCAGTTTTCATTCCCACAACTCACCATCCTTTCTGTCTCTTCCAAGGTACAACTTGCACCAAATCCTGAGCCTCACATTTTTTTCTGCCGGACAAATGAGTTTATTTCTCATTCATCTCCCTTTAGGTGGTCTCAGTTGAATGGCAGTAGCAGCTCCCACCCTGCTCAACAAAGAGCAGAGATTTGGGGTGTAGATTGTCATTCAGACTCACAAAGCGCCAATAGTTTTCACCAAGTACAGAGTTTATTTGGACTTAAAAAAGAATAAATAACAGGAAGTGTGGCATGTACAACAATGTAATCAAGGTCTCCCGATGCCCGAGTGCGGCTAGGAGATATGAGGTTGAATGGCTGTGAATCACCGAACCTCCAGGAAGCCACTAGCTCTGGGGTCAGCTTTGGCTTTTTTTATATTACTGGTGATCCAGACACTTGGATTCCTTCTCTAATTCTGCTAAAAGTCATTATGTATAAATTATTCATCAATTAGAGATTACTAATCAATTACAGAACAGCCAATTAACAATCTGTACAACTAGGTACAGAGGCTTGGTTCAAACTCAGGCATAGTCTCATTTTTCTTGGATCTGATATACTCCTATGTACTTCTGTTTCTATGTTACTAATTTAAGTGTCTGTATAAGTTTCCTATGACTGTCATAACAAAGCACTACAGACTGGGTGACTTAACAGAAATTTGTATCCTCACAGGTCTGGAAGCTAGAAGTCCAGATCAAGGCATCAGCAGGTTTGGTTTCGGTCTGAGGCCTTTCTCTTTGGCTTGTAGGTGCCTGTCCTCCCCTCTTCTGCTTCAGTGCCTGCCTGTGTCCTAATCTCCTCTTCTTCAAAGGACACTAGTCGTTTTGGATTAGAGCCCAGCCTCATGGCTTCATTTAACATTAATTGACTCTTTAAAGAACCTGTCTCAAAATACAGTTGCATATGAGGTACTAGAGATTAAGACTTCAATATATGAATTTTGGGGAAACACTATTTGGCCTGTAACAGCCCCCAACCCTCAGGCATCCCAGAGGCCAAAGGAAAGGATCAGATAAGCTGTTCATTTTTCCTTCAACCAGGCATCTTTTGTCCATATTCCAAAAATGTTTGACATCCTTTGTCCCCTCTTTTCTCCTCTCTTATCCTCTTTGTCTTTTTTGTTTGTATCTTTTTATCTTCCTTCTTATCATTTCAGCAGAGTTTATTAAGAAAGTACACATAAACATGTGTGTTTAATCTACCATGTACACTAGAAATACCTGCTTCCCAGAATCAACCACTTTGGAGCAAAATTAATAGAATTTTTTTTCCAATATAACGATTGAAAATCCAAGAAAAAATTAGAAGCCAAGGACAATTGTTGAATAGTTGCTCAACTTTGCTAAATAAATGCTTTATTGTTTTTCTTGAAAACCTAAGTCTAATAGCCAGAAATGGCAGAACAATATTCCAACAGGAATTTTGAAGGCTATTACAGCAAGTGACTCAGTGTTGTAACTCAAAATGAAGGGGGACAACTTAACCACAGAATTCTAGGGTCTAGGTATGAATTCTTCTTCGGTATCTCCTAAAAGGTCTAGTATAGACAATGGAGCATTTATCAGTTTCCTATCTAAAGACAAATGATGACCAAAGAGCACTTTCCATTCATTATGACTTACTTTAGGAAAGAAATAGTAATATTGTCCTTACATACTTTCTAGCAATAGCAGATACATATCATTCTCAGGGTGCAGTGTTAAAAGAAATCCCCAAAATCATCATCTGCTGAGAGATATCTCAAATGTTCAGAACATTGACTTTTTAAAAATAAAGCATAAGGCATGAAATTTATTTTATCTTCCATTTCTGAGCCAAGGCTTTCTGTTTAATCAAGAATTCTTCATCCAAACATTTAACCTGCCTAATTTATGAATATGTGACCATTTGGAATACAAGTCATAAAGTTTTCATTTTTTGAGTGAGATTTGGAGAGTCAAATAGTAGTTTTTACTTCAAAGTATAAACCACCCCCACAATAATTTATGCTGGAGAGTCTGCACTGAATATGGAAAACATTTAAATATCCCAGATGATAATGCAAATCATTAACTCTTAGAAAATTCCAAACCCAGTGATTTAAAATATATCAGGACAATTTAACAAAACACACCAGAAATCTGTTGAGCAGATAATTTAATTGTGCGAACATTTTATTAGTTTAACAGACATATTTATTTAGGAAGACCCCATAGCCTTATAAAAGACATTTCATTTCAATTACCACTTCACTCTAGAATTCATTTTATCTGATAATTATGAATTATAGTAATAAGTAGACAGGTATAATTAGATTTGCTATATGAAATGTTTAATTTCCTCCTTGTCAATTTCTTTGGTTACAAGACTAACCAAAAGTCATACTTAGATGTTTAGTATAACTGTTGAGATTTTTAAACCCTCATTTTAGTTTTTATTTTAATATACAAAAAAAATTTACATTATTTTTAGACCTATAATATTTATGCTGTCAGAAGGCATGACAAAACACTTAACAACATAGTCAATGAGAATTTTTTCAGACATTCTATCAAAAAAAATATTTTGTTACTTATAAAAAAAGGTAATTGCAGAATTGAATTAAATAAAATGAGACAAAATAATGCAAAAAAAAGAGCCAAAACATAGTATAAAATATCCAAGTTCTTTTTGTAATGTCATAAAGAATATAAAGTGAAATGTGTGGCTTCTCCATTTGTACTCATAATATTAAGACCAATGCTATATAATGTGCATATCAAAGTGCATGTTATTGAAGATTTTCTGTATCTTTACCTGCATCAAATTTTTTTAATTGAATATTTTAAGGGTGAAAAGGAAGAAAAGGGAAAAATTGAGAGCAAGTACAGAAGAAAAAATAGTGCTTGTTGTAAAAGTCTTGGTGTCAAATATGCAAAATGAATTTTACAACTATTATTTTACTCATGAGAGGCAGCCATTTGGAACCCAATCTCAATCCTTTCCTGGAACAAGAGTCTAACTGTGTTGTGTGTGATATTTCCTTACCTGTCAAATGGAGACATAGTAGGTCCTACTCAGAAAGATGTAGTGAACAGTACTAGTAAAATTCATGTTTTTATGGGGTTTTGCCTGAGACCATTTCCCACGTTGTATGGCAAAGAGCAAGTAAAACCAAAGCAGAAAGCTGCTACATGGTTTTTCTGAAGAATCAGAGGACAGAATCCAAGGCTCCCAGAGCACCTGGAAAAGGAAATGTCACAGAATTCAGGGACAGCCTCCTCCAAATTCCACACTTAAAGTCTGCCAAATTTTTGACTGGTCCCTGAACTATGTGTGCCTGAGGATAATCCAAAGACCCGAGTTCAAAGCAACAGCTGGAGGGATAGAAGAGCTCATCAGAAATTGAAGTTCCTGATCACCTGAGAAGAAACATGTGTTAGAGTTCAGTCCAGCTAAGCTAACTGCTCACAAGAACAACACCAAAAACAACAACAAAAAACAAACAAACAAACAAACAAAAAACCCCAGCATTCTTCAGTGGGGGAAGAAAAACAAACAAACAGAATCCAGGTTTTATAACATATGTAGATAACTACTGCATAAAAGATGGGGCAAATAGAAATATAATCATGTATTTATATTTATATTTATATAAATCATGTATTTATATTATATCATGAATAATATTAACTTTTAATAGACTGTGACAACTTAAGGCCACATATTTTAATTCCTAATGTGACTATAAAAACTAATGGAAACAAATATAATTTATTGGTACACAGCCAGAATCTGAATATAGTTTCATGGAAAAATCAGGTATTTGGAATCAAGTAAACCTGGTTTAAATATTTCCTACCCTACTGCTTATTAGTCATGAGATTTTCTTTTTAAAGTAACATTCTCTTCGAGAGTAATTTTACCAGATAGAAACATAATTTCATAGTTACTTAAATGGTAATAAAATAACATAAAAATACCAAATGAAGTGCTTACAGTTCACTAAATAAACTGCAGTCATCTCCAGCTTCCCTCTCTATCCCACAAATAGCTAGAAGGTCACTTCAACACAAACAGCAGCAGTTCCAATATGGTTTCTTTTGGATCTTAATATAGTGGGAAAATAATAGCAGTACTGAATGAAGTATATAGAATTATGCATAAGTCAGTGATTGATATAGCAAAAGAAAGCACATGTAAAATTGCTAAGAACATCTAGTTTAAGTATGCTGACAAAAATATAAAGGAAATTCAAAGGGATAAGAAGAGGTGAGAGATTTATCTGACAATAAACATCATGTAGGGAGGAATTGATGAAAGGAGGAAATAGAAGAAGCATTGAGATGAAAAAGCTGTTAATAATCTGGGAGGCATAGAAGGACATCTAGTCATTTCCACTTAGAAACAGGTGCAAATAGGAAAACTGCAAAGACTTTTCATCTTTCAGTCCTTACAACAAAATGTCTGACTATGTGAAGAATCAATCATAAACTTGAAATTATAGCCTCATTATCACGCTATATGTTTTATTAAATATTAAATTATACCTTAAGATGATAAAGTGAATTGGATGGATACATAAAAATAAAGCTAGCTCTTTTTAAGAATATAGCTAAATTATAACCGTTTATTTTATCTACAAACTCATGATTATAATTATGGGATAAATGGCCCTCAGATTGTAAGCCCTAAGAAAAATCCTAACAGTTGAAAAAGAAATTGTAGTATTTTGTGAGTAGCTTATATAGTCACTTAAATTTTGGTCATTAGATTATCTATGATTTTTTTAATACATAGTCATATATCAGCTTTAGAATATAAAAAAGCCCAAAATATTGTTAATTTTTTTTTATTTTAATTTATCACAAAATTTTCAACTTGCAATTACTTTATTCAGTACTATTATAGCTTGTTGTAGGGCTCAATAATTGACAGATTGATGGCAGTAGTGTGCTGAAGTCAGTGTTTCTTTCTGCATGTGGCACATTCTTCGAACCTCTACTGAGGATGCTTAGAAGTGGGAAAAACAAAAAACAAAAAACAAAAAACCTAAATCCAATTTCTGGGAAACATAAAGACATGAGATACAGAAGTTACTGCCTTGATGAATTGTCTTGCTTAGCATATTATCAAAACAGACTGCATTTTTCCTCCCAATTCATATGGTTTCTTAACAGATACATAAAATTCTAAATTGGAATGAGAACCAAAAAAAAAAGGATGGGAGACAAAAGAAAAAGAGACTATAGTACATAAATGGGGAAGAAACGAAGGAAAGAAGGGAGAGAGGGAGAGAAATAGAGTCTGACTTCATTTTTTGGTGTTTGACTGCCCTTTCTCTTCTGCCCTACATATGAGCAAATGGATAAGAAAGTCTGGGTGTTCCTCCTCCTTGGTTCCAGCTGGAGGTTCAAACTATGCAAGCCCCTACCCTAGGAACCTTCACCCCTATCCCACTCCCGAACCACCATCAAAATCCAAAATCAGTCTCCTTTCTGCAGCCTCAAACTTCCCCACCCCCGTCAGCTCGGGAAGCCCATCATGCTCTCCACGTAAAGACCTGTTATGTGAATAAAAATTCTTTTTCCACCCTCTTGGTGTGTGTGATATCATCAGTCTTGACATTGAAACGAAATTTTAGGTGGCGATCCATCTTGTACCTGTGAGATGACTACAATGGAGAGAAAGCAAAGAAGATAAAGGAAAGAAGTTGGTCAAAATTTGGTGCTTTTTAAATGAATTCTGTTCTCCCAAGCAACAGAAGGATGGTCTCAACCATCTTCCTTCTCCAAATATGGAAAAATTGGTCTCAGCCCTACCCATAAGAACTATCTGAGAAACAGGAATAACAATATAACTTAAGTGATGACATTATGGGCTACATTTGGGTTAGAGAAACCAAGCCAAGCCAAAAAGTAGAAAAGGCTTCCTTATAATTGGCTGCCAAATGCCTAAGTCAGGTGAGCTTGGTGACCTAAAGGAAACTCAGTTTGAATCCTTATAAAATTATCACAGATGATAGAATTAATTGGGTAAGTTTAGTATAACTACTTCAAAAATAATGGTTACTATCTTACCCATACTATGTTTTGGGTCATTTTCAGGTAAGCGTTTCCATAAGAAATTCTCCAGCTTAGATTCTCATTAGTGTATTGGATGTGTCTAACATTATAGATATTTGGGGTACACAGAATCAATATCTATATGGGGATATACAAAGTTGCTTGTAATACTACCTCAATGTTTGCAAATGAACAAATAAATCTATGTCCACAGTGCCGAGCATAGTGTTCTGTACTTCTGGTATTAAGTATATTTGTTGAAATAACTCATTGTCTCTGTAATCTAAGTTCTGTTTGTCTAGTTTGATCACTGAAAGGCCAAATACCTGCAATTTATTGGCCTTGGCAGCCATGAAGGTCATGTGACAAATTCCTTGTTCATTTTTATTTTTATTTTAGTATTCTTTTAGTTTTAATCATATTTAACATGAAACACAGCCATAAGAAAAACTGATACCTCTTCAGTTCAGCTGTTACAAATAACTCTACAATTTTATCCAATTTCGAACCATAAGAACACATATGATATATCTATTTGTATTTTCATTCACTAAATGGTTATTACTTGAACATTTATTATGTGCCTAGCAGTGTGATTGGTGCTAGGGATAAAAAGTGAACTAAAATACAGAAAATGTCTTTATCTTCTTGGAGTTTACAACCCTAGTGATGTAATAAGCATTACCAAAAAGAAGTGTATTTTTTACAAACTGTAAAAAGCACTATGAAAGAAATGTAAGAAAGAATAGAATATATATATATAAATAGTATATATATATATGTATATATATATAAACAGTATATATAAATAGTATATATATATATATGACTGACGTTTGAGCTGACTGTGAAGCCTGAGTGGGTGACATCAGATAAAGAGAAGTAGTATATTGATTGATGGACAGGAAAAAAGTCAGTCCAGGTGGGGGTGTCAAATGGTATTCTTGTTCTTGTCACAAAAGATAAATGAAAACTAATCACACTCAACCATATTTTCAGATAGAAAGAATACATTTTGTGGGCTAAACAATTTAGTAAAAAAATACAGATTTTTCTATTATGCTATATCTACTCCAAACTCTGGCTTAAGCATTGGGGAATTAATTTCAGGGTAGAAATATGTTGTATGATACTCGGAGCTCTAAAAGGTGCCTCAAAGGATGAAAGTTGCATCTGTAGATCCTTCCAAGGGAAAAGATAAAAAACACTGAGAAACTTAAAATTTCTTATAAATGAGTAACCTTCAGTCTGACTGACAATTTAACATTGCAAATAAAAGGTAAGCTTTAATTTACTGGCTCAATATGTGTTGTTGGAAAATTAAATCATTTCCACATTTGCATAACAAAATTTATTATCTGTAATTAACTAACCTTTAGAAAATTCATTTTTAATTTCCTCCTGTCAACATATCTGGAAAATGCCAAGTTAACAGGTATTAACGTATAAGCAACTATATTAGTGTAGAAGCTACAGGAAGCATTAGATGGATGAGGCAGTCAAGTCCTAAATTAATTAAAGAGTTGTCATCTTATCACATTGTTCACCTGAAAACATATGGAGAAATATTTTATATCATTGCTAAGTGACAGCAAAATCATAGACACCATTTTGTACACACTAATCAGCTAAAGTAATCTATTTAATCAGCACTGTTTACTTGGAATTCCTGTATATTTACAACACTACGTTTTATACCAAAATACATCCTGAATATGAAAATCCAAGTGTCCCATTTCTAACTATTCTAATTCAGCTTTAATGTGCATGCATTTTTGTCATTCAATTTCAGAAGCTACAGTTTACAGTGGTATTTTAAAATTTTTTTCAATGACGTTTTAGAAATTAATTGCTTATTCCTTTATACTCTTGATATAAGGAATGGTAAGGGAGAATTAAAATGTTTATTATAATCATAAAATTTGGTTTATTTAGTATAATATATATATATATATATATATACACACATACACACACACACACACACATATACAATATACCTGTTTGGCTATAGACGTTAAAAAGATATATTTTAATAAAAAAAATTAACACCAACATAACCCTTGGTTTTTCTCGAGAGTTCATCAAGCTCTGCTAAATGCTCTATCTAGTCATTACAATCCATAGAAAGAGAAGCAGCAATAGCAGGTGGCGTTATGAATTTAAATTAGATCCAATGAGCAGGAGGACAGCAGGGTGTCCTCTGTATCAGTTTCCTGAATGCATGACACCAGCGATTCTGTATGCTTTCCAAACTAGTCAGGCCATTACTGTTCTGCAAACAATTTTATTTTTCATGTCACTACAGTTCTTTATTTCCCTCAAGATACTAGTTTGTTCACTCATCAGACTCTTTTACTCTGACACAAGAAATCTAGGGTATTGATGAAGAAAAATGTAAAATGAAACAAAGCAAAACAGATGCCTTCTAAGATAGTTTTAGAAGGTGATCCACCTTAATATTGCCTTATATACTATATATATATATAGATAGATAGACAGATATACACATACACAAAGTCAAAATCTATATTAAAAAAAGCCAACATCTAAACAATTGCACATCTTACTTTTGTCAACATTAAATTAAATATAAAATTTACTTAAAATTACATGAAATAGAAACTTTCTATTACTTTTTAAAAATTAGAGTTGATAGATTAGAATTTAGCTTTTTTTATATTGTGCTTCAAAAGAATCTACAAGCCTTTCAAAAGATACTACAAGTCTTTCAAGGATTTCAACTTCTTCTGGTCCCTTGTTTTCAAACCTAAGAATTGGCAATACAATCTACATAGATATCAATGCCAGAAACTTGGGATTTATCCATCAACAGTTACATTCATATCCTTCAGACTTCACGTTCTAAAATTCTCTCTAACCCTCCCACTTATCTCCATCGCCACCAAATCCACCTGGGTCCAAGTTCGCATCCCCTGTGGCTGGTTACTAGAGTACTACAATACTATCCACAGTTCTAGTACAGAATTCAAATTCATCAGGAGTTAAAGTGTTCTCTCATTTTTACAGGAATATCTTTAAAACGCTATTCTTGTTCTAATCTTATAGATTATAAATGAGTGAGAAAAATATTAAACCACATTATTTACATCAGAAGACATTTTAAAAGATTATTTTTCAAAAATACCAAAGCGGGATTTTCTCAAGTCAATATTATAGGCTACTTACTGCCTTATGTACCTGCCTACTTCACTCCTTCGTGACTTTTTCTGCCCCTCAAACTCCAGTGTTTTCTCTGGGCTTTTTATAACCTTGTGCCTATCTCTATCTTTGCACTTACCTCAGTATATCATCAGTATCTGTTTAGATGTCCACTTCAGACACTGCATTGCAAATTTTAAATGTGAGGGACTGCGTCACATTCTTGTTTTTCTAGGGCTTGGTGGCATTCTCAACATATAGGAGGAACTCAGTTAAGTGCTGAACAAATCCATGAGTTTGATCTACCATTTCATTTCATGTCATGTTTGATGCAAGAGGAGTTATATTAAAGTCACTTACAGTTGCTTTTCACAAGTGAAAGTGGAAACAACTTTATATTTTATTTCTTAGGGGTATGAGAAGTCTTTTCCCCACACTAACCAAATACCAACCAAATTGGCATCCTTCTAGCACCAGTTCTCTAGGTCTCCAACACCAACTGGGTGCCCAACAATTCAATTGAATTTTGACACTAAGTCCTAAAGTTTGTATCAGACCCCACAAGTTAATGGCTCAATTTCACAAGATGCCCAGACTTCAGATGCCAGTTGCAAATAGGGTACCTAGATCACCCATATTTCTGCCCAGCTAACTACAAATTTGAGAGTTCCCATTAACCCTCCTCAGGTTCAATAATTCACTAAAATGACCCTATGATCTCAGTAAAGCATTTCACTCAATATTGTTGGTTTATTATAAAGGATACAACTCAAGGGACAACCGAATGGAAGACATGCATAGGACAAGGTTTAGGGGGACAGCACAAAGCTTTCATGCTGTCTCCAGGCACACCACCCTCCCTTTATTTTTTCACCAACCCAGAAGCAGTCTGAACCCCTTTTAAGGGGTTTTATGTAGGTTTTTACACTGCATGATTGATTATATTATCAGCCACTGGTGAACTTAGAAGTTAGAGGGTGGGCCTGGAAGTTGCAACCCTCTAATCATAAGCTTGGTCTTTCTGGTGACTAGGCCCCATCATAAAGCTGTCTAGGGCTCCCTTTCACCCTCTTCCCACCCAGTATTCCTCACTAGCATAAACTCAGGCATGACTGAAAGGGGCTCATTTCAACTAACAAAAGACAATCCCATCACTCAGGAAATTCCAAGGATTTTAGGAGCTCTGTGCCAGAAACTGGAGAGAAAAAACAAATATTGGATTGTCAGAAAAGTCATGACGTATTTTTGCAACGAAAAACATGGAAAAAATACGTCATGACTTTCATGACAACCCAATACATATTTTTTTTGTTGTACTATACATAGATATAAAAACATCTTTCAGGGCCAGCTGAGTGGCTCAGTTGGTTAAGAGCTCACTCTAAGAGTTTGAGCTCTGAGCAACAGTGGTTCGATGCCTGGCCTGAGCTGAGCTGCTGCTGAGCTGCCAACAGGTGGCAGGATGGCTCAGCTAAAAAAAAAAACAAAAAAATCTTTCACACATATAATTCACTTCATTCAATTTCTTAAGTTGTTTTGAGTTTCCACTTTTATTTTGTTTCCTCTTTCTTTTTCTATATTTATCTTGTTTTGTAGTTATAACTCTTTAATCATAAACAATTATGTCAAAATTATATGTAGCAACTACATAAAAGAAGCATGTAAAAAAAAAACCCATTAAAGAAAAAATAAATCTACAAAATACTTACAACAATAGGTTTGGTTATTCAAATTAATGTTTGTTTATTGACTACCTTGAATGATCTTAACTCTATAAACAAAGTAATGAAGTGGCATTAAAAAACAGTTGAGCAATTAGTAAAATCAATTTAATGTAAATATGTAAGTATTGAGGCTGAGTTTTATCAATATTTTATATATAGCACATACCATAAGGCTTGCCATAGAATATACTTAATAAATATTGATTAAATAAATGAATGTATTTAAACTTTTAAGCATACCTTTGAAAGCATTTATGTACTTTAGATATAGATATTCTCCATTTTCATTTTCTGAGCTTACAGGAAAGTTCATTTCCTTGCTTTTCTTGGTATTATCTTTGGGCCATGTGATTAAATAGGTTATCCATGGAATATGGGCAGAAGTTATAAACATCATTTCCAGAACCATCCTCTAAAAGGTCTCCTGTGATCATCCACTTTCTCATTTTTCTCATCTCTACAGCTAGAAGCTGAGGGCTCCAAGATAGTAGAGGCATCTGATGAAAAGTTACTGGGCTCTTGAGTCATTTCTTGCAGTTAGAAAACCTAGTGATTTGCTTGATTTTCATTAGATTGCAAGAGGAGCAAGAAGTATGTTTTGTTGCATGAATTCTGGTGGCACATCCTGGGTTTACGATATTGGGTTGCAAGAAGGGAGACTACATCTTGCTTTGACTTTGAAGCTGAGAACTAACCAACATGATCAAAGAGGCAATAAGCAATGTACAGCCAATACCATCCAGGAGATATTTTGCTCAAAATTTATTTATATATTCATCTTACTCTATCTTAGGAAGGCTTTATTGTAGTTCCACTGGAATCCCTAGACCATAGAATCTGAGCATTTAAAGGGGTCTTGGAGTTTTGCGGTTTTTTTATCACTATTTATGCAAGATCCATGTCTGCATCACTCTGATATGTGGTCCTCCAAAGGTAGTTATACAGCCTAAAGCTCATTGTGAAGGATAATTTTAAATTTCTAGCTGCTACTTGTGCTACTGATAGCTGTCAGAGGATAGAGTTAGATAAACCCTTGGATAGTCCTGTCTGAAACATTCATGGAGACATTGGATCCACAACAAAAGGTCCTTGTAATTTGGTCCTTTTCAAAACATCTATGAGCATATTTGACCCATGACAAATGGTCCTTGATATTTGGTCCTGTCAAAAATATCCACGCTTAGGAAATGCAGCCCGTAACATATATTTATACTTTTGGTTTACAGGATTAATACATTAAAAATATTTTCATGTTTTGTTGGTCCAATAATTGTGTTGTGGCTATACCGCCAATAATAACTCTTCTTGACTCAGAAGCCTACCTAGTAGTGGCACATGGGTTTAGGTAGATGGGTTAGCGTGGACCAAATGTCTCCATGGATGTTTTGGACAGGATCCAATATCAAGGATGTTTTGTCTGGCATGGATCAAATGTCTCTATAGACATTTCAGACAGGGCCAAAATGCTGCTATTTAGATAGACAGAGAAATAAATAGATCATAAATAGACAGATGTTGATAGATGATAAGACATGATAGATAGATAGATGATAGATAAATAGATAAATAGATGGATAGATGATAGATAGATAATAGAGATAGATAGATGATAGATAGATAGATGATAGGTAGATGGATAGATAGATAATAGATAATAGAGATAGATAGATAGATAGATAGATAGATGATAGATGATAGATATATGATATATATTTCTATGCTAGAAACAGTATGCTATAAAATAGAAAACTCACAAACATTAACAATTTGATTTCATATCTGGATGTTCAGATTATGGAAGAAATGAATAAAATTTTCCTGTTTTAAATTAGGTCCACTGTTCCTTTGAAACAAAACATAAAATTGAAGTCTATTTCCTACATAAGGATATTACAAATACTGAGCTACAACATCCATTGTTTTCGCTTCATTTCATTGTATTCTCTTCATCAGGTTTCTCTTCTTCAAGTTAATCATGACTTTTTTCTTCTCCATCTGTCCATGGATTTACTTAAGGAACTGTCCCTGAGGTGATGCTGAAATAGCCAGGATTATCTGATGAGCTGTTCATTTTCAGCAACATCATTCTTTGGAAAACATTTTAGCTTATATGTGTTGTGAAAAGATAACAAGGATTGAAGTGACAAACCTCAAGTAAATTGTCCATCTATTGGGTATTTTTCCAATATAAATGACCTGTTTTTTAGTCTGGCATTTAATTTTGTCCATAATTATCACCTGGAAAATTTTTAAAATGAAATAGCATTTTATAGAAATAATGGTCTAGATAAAATGTGTTCTTTATGAATCTAATTTTAAGTAAGATTTCAAAGACAAAAATAAAGACATAATAACCAAGCCACTAATTTTGACAATTTTGGGGAAATATTTATTATTTTCCATAAGAATTTACATTTTGTTCTAAAAATGTTTTATGAAAATATCAAGTAAATTTGCATTCTTATTAAGAGCGTAAATAATGATACTTACATGTCCATGTGAAACTCAATCACATTTTTTCCTATAAATGATACACATAAGGCAGGAATGAATGCTTGGTTTCAAACAGAAAAATACTATTGTGAGCATGATGAACAAATATGGCGGTATTTAATTATTTTGCTAGTGATTCTTTATAACAGCCAACATACCTATACACACTGATCTCACTTACCAAACTACTCTATGGTTTGTTAATGTTATTACTTACAGATATTTACAACTATCTAACATAGTCTCATGACAACCAGATGTGAGAAATTTAATTCTTTTAAGATAGACTGGTTTCATTGCATATGAATTATTCCCTACTTATTTATTGTTGTATTTATTTAGTTCATATGACAAGAGTTGATTTGCAGTATTTTTCTTGTCACTAAATTAAATCTGCCCAGCTGAGAAAGAATCAGCAAGAACAGCTACAGCTAATGAATAGCTAATGCTGTTTACCATGCAATTATCTTGCCTGAAATAACAGGATTATGTTCAGCAGTTGATAGGATAATTTATCGGATATTATCCTCCTTTTTAAAGGTTTCATCTTAAATCACGCAAAATGCATTTTGACAGCATCTTTAAGTTTCTAATTAACTTACAAAGAACTTTTGAAACATCTTTTCGCACATGTCATTTTTTCATATTTTCTCCCAATTGCTACTAGCTTTTTTCTAGTAAAAGCACAGTGGTGCTACCTTTTGATTTTTGTGAAAATTACTTGTACATGGAGAATTTAGTTACATTTGTGAATGATTCATGGTGAAACAGATTTCACATGGTTTATTCATCCCTTGGATCAGATTTTACATGTAGACTCAAAGTTATCCATTAATAATAATAAATGTTTACTATTTACATTTATTGAGTGCTTACTGTAAGCCAGGCTGTGTTCTAAGCACTTTATATTTATTAATTACCAATCAATTATCTGGCAATGAATAAGATTGGAGAAGGATTGATCCAAACTGGTTAAACCCTGACATTAAAATAACCAGATAAGATTGACAATCTGGCAGTACCTTTTGATATTTGAGGGAAAAAATAAATTACCACTTTAAAAAAGATTGAGCAACTTATGGTTCCAATCCAGGGATTCATTTATTGGAGGCTAAAGGGTAGTATATTATTTCTTCCACTTCCAAGAATTTGTTTTCCATAATAATATTTCAGTATTATTTCAGATCAGACCCCTAAAATACCATTGTAGAATTGTCAGTGATTTTAATTACGTTATACAAAATGTGATTTCTACTTTCCTCTGTGGATTTTATTCGTGTCTCATGTGTACAAAATAGTACACATTCAAAATAGTTTTAGGGAGCACGGGTCTGTCCTGAACCGTCTAATGCAGGTTTGCTTACCCAGCAAACTCACTTGCCTCTTTTGCTTCCAGCAGTTAAGATTTTGTTAATGCCTTAAGCCAATTCAATGTTTCGTCCCTGCTCTTAGGCATAGGACAATAGAAGGAAGAAGAGAGAGCACAATAGCAAGCCAAGTACATTCAAAGGAAATATTTGTTTGTGTATCTTATACATACAACAGCTCTCAGCTCCTGCGTAAACTACTCAAAGGCAAGCTGTACTCTTGGATTTGTTTGAACCTCCAAGGAATCACAGTATTTTCCTTTATACTTAAAATACGTAATGCCTCACCGAACATAGTTTGTAAAATTCAGTGAGAGGTTTTCTTCATATATATTTTTTAATTCTGACAATGCTGTCTTCCTGTTCTAGAAAAGACATAAAAATATGTCATTGTTAAAACCTAAAATATTGACTCAAAATAGCGAGCCTAGAATTCTGTGTAATTAAAAGATCCACTATAAATGCACATATGTGTTTAATAAACTTCACAAGATACTTTCATTTTTTTTAAAATTACTTTGGTCTATTTATTTCTGTAAGCTTTCAGGTCATAATCTCCTCCTCTTTTCAAAAGTCTATGACTTCAATTTTCCTTCACAGTTGCTAGTCATTCTTCTCAAGAGAAATGATTTGGGAAATGATGTGGAATAGGGTTCCCCTGCTGCTTTCAATCCAGAAGATGCTATGGGGTGGAACCCGCCTGGGGGTCCCTGCTGATCCTTAATGTTCCATCAGCATTGCCAAAGAGTCACCCTAACCAGCAGTTTTATCTATTTCTTTCCCCATGTAGGAAATACAATTATTGTCTCTGGGTGAGATTTTCATAGAATAATAAAACTGTACCCTAAGACCTTCTGAAGATCATGATTAAGGAATTCACCCACCCAGTCATTCATTAATTCTTATGTTCACACATATGTACAAGTATAAATACATCTATCACACTCTCTACTAAGACATATGTTAAAATGGTGACACTTTTTTTTATGAGACTGCCTCGTTTATTACACAGTGAAAACATGACTTTAGGTAATGTGATTAGAATAGGTCGTATCAAAATTGGAATGGAGATGGCTATAACATGTCTATCAAAGACCCACATGAAACTCATCACACTCAACTTACATTTCACAAATCTTATTTTCAAAGGTTTTGATATCTGATAATAATGGAAACTTTAGAACAATTCTGGCTCTTTTAATCAGTAGCACATATTAACATAATTTAAAAGTAATACAAGAATTACACATTAATATATATATTCAGTGGTATTGAGATATTTATTTTTAAATGCTAATGATTTCAGCAAGTGTGTAGTAAAGTGAAGACATTTTTCTTTATTTCCTGTTCCCTTTATTTCTACTTCTTTCAGACTCCACTTATCACCAATGTCCCAAGTATTGCTTGAAAAATATTTGATCCTTTCAAAATGTATGCGTATATCAAATCATTATGTTGTACACCTTAAACTAATATAATGTTGAATGTCGATTATATCTCAAATAAATAAATAAATAAATAAATAAATAAATCTGATACACTAATTCAAATTTAATTATCAATGCCAATATATTTTGCTTTGCAGGGGTGTTTGCATTTTAAAAAGAGATTTCTAATGGAAGACTATCAAATTCCATGATGCCTTTTGAAGGACAATATTTTAGAGGATGGACAATCTACAAAATAAGCCATAAGAAACTGCTTCTCCCATCCATAGCAAGACTAGTTGTAAGACTAATGTAAGCGAGACATTGCAAAAAAGCAAATGACCCCACAAAGAGATGACTAAATGCCTGTGGATTATATCACTCAATGAGAAAATTAAATCCAAATCAACTTGGCCCCAACTAACTGTTGCAGCTTTACTAGTTTAGAGGCAACATGATATAGTGAAGAGATCATGAGCCTTAGAGTATGTGTAATTTTGCCTATTACTTATTGGCAAACAACTACAACTCTCTTGCCTCTCTTTCCTCATGTAGTTGGTAATTCTGGTCTACAGTCCCAATCAGAACCACGTGTTATTGTATAACAAGTTTACTGGAGCACAGCTATATTCATCCATCTATGCATTTTCTAGGACTGCCTATACCTTAGGATGACACTTGAGCAGTTGCAACAGAGACCATACGGTGTCCAAAGCCTAAAATATTTACTACCAGGTCATTCACAGAAAAAGTTTGCGGAACCCTGCTCTAAAAGTTGCCAGATCCAAGGAAACTATGTATTCCCTTCCTCACAGAACCTGCCCTCCCTCTAGCGTGTTCTGTTATTGATCATTTCTTCCCTCTGTAATTTTCTTTACCATTGGTTCTTGGATTTCACTTTCTGCCATGTACCTTTTATTTCTTTTAATAGTTCTTTTTCATTCTTTTCCTCTATTTCTTAAATATTGCTATCCCCAAAATTTCATCTCTAGGTCTTCCTAATTTCCAAGTACACATTTTCTCACATAATCTCCTTTACCCATCAAGACTAAAAAAATTCCCGATAGGCCAAGATGTCCCTTTCCTGTCTCACCATACTTAACTCAGCACATTACAAAAGATAATGGTGAGGTTTTCTCCTTTCTCCCATTTGCCCAAGTTCCTAGTACTGATGAGTACGTATGGAATGCTCAGTAAGTATTTGTGGAGCAAGTAGAATCGATTTTTATTTCCACTCTCATTCTCCTTCTTGAAATTCACCTGTAGATTTGATTCCTCCTTCCTATTTTGAGTTCTCATCAGTGTCATGCACCATAAGAAATAAAAATATCTAAAAATTCCAATACTCTTACACGCTGGAACTAGGAGCATTGTTAAGATTCTCTTTCAGAAATTGATCCAATAAGCACAGCAATTACACAAATGCATCACATTAAAGTTAAAGTGTTCTCAGAACAAAAGAGAAAACTGAAGTGATCATCAAGGCAATAACATAACAGAACTAAAGATGATGTATTCTGGAAAAGGAATAAGAAGAAACACTAGCCAAAACAATTTAGATCTCAGTCCCTATACTTTATAAGGAAAATAAGACACCTCTTATTATGGTAATTGGCACTCTCCTTAGATAGAAACAAACTATCAAAACCATAGGAATAAAATAGCTCAATTTTCACCCACTTTATGCCATCATATATATGACCATAGGTCTTTATACCTTCTATCCAGAGAATTCCCTACTGCCATAAAGCTTTACTAAAAGTAAAAAATATGCTTCTTCTGATACAAAAAATAATTTCCAGCTGAAAATCTTTCAAGAACAATTGCTAAATATATAAAAGATCCTTCAGCAAGTGTGAAGGTACTAAATCTTAAAACCAGAGTCTGAGATGTAGTTCAAGGCTGCAGTTGGTATTTGAAATAAAGTTGCCTTTCTCCCCCCTGCCTTTCTTTCTAAAAAAAAAAAATTCACAGAGCCTGAATTATGAGTGATACGGCGGCCTCAAAAACACCAGCCAATTTGGAATGACACGTTACACTGCTGGGTTTGTTTGCAAATAAAGTAAAAGCAAGGAGAAAAACAGAGATAAAATTATGAAAGACACTAGAATCTGGGAAAGAAATTAAACCTTATTAAAATATCATTTCTAGGCATTAGCAACAGTTCTACAATTAATAATATAACAGTTGACTGCACTAAGCACCATTACAAAAATTAAATTTTTATTTATGAATAGGAATAATGAAGTAACATAAAAAGATTGGGCTTGCGCTTTTCTGCTACTGAAGATTAATAACTGCCTAAGGTCTATATTCAGAATACAACACATTTAGTTGTAGAGAAAGATAATTTATAGGGAGTGCAAACACTCTTTAACCCTGGATTGCAATCATTACATGAGCTGGATATAATTTACATTTCCCCATTATTGGAGTCAGATTATTTCTACTATTGCTGATTTCATTACATGCACTAGAGAAAGGCAGTTGTGTCCTTTTCAGAGAAAAAAACATGCAATATAAATGGACAAAAAAGTTACAGGCTGCTTTATAAAATGGAGCCTTTACATATAAATACAGTGTTCTTATGACTGTTGATGAAAGACTTTAACATGTACAAAGAGATTTTATTTTTTTATTATTTTTTTTAATTTTTATTTTATTGTTTTTAGCTGAGCCATCCTGGCACCTATTGGCAGCTCAACGGCAGCTCAGCTCAGGCCGGGAATCGAATCGGTGACCCTGTTGCTCAGAGCTCTCACTCTTCTGAATGAGCTAACCAACTGAGCCACTCAGCCGGCCCTAAAGAGATTTTATTTTTTTAAAAAAGGAAATGGCAGAAGACAAGAAACAAGGTGTATGGAATTTCCTTTAGAAACTATTTAAAGACTGCTCTACCGTTTTATCCTTGTTTTATTTTCAGCAATTTTAAAATCTGCTTTATAATATTTAGATTTTGTATATGTACATTAAATATACTTACCCTACTATTTGCACAGCTTAGCACACCCATGAACAAGTTAAGAAAACTTCATAAAAATTGTTTTATTTATAATTACAATGCTTTCTTTATAAAAGAGAAATCAATTGATTGCATATATAAAGTTTAAGAACAGAAATTAGAATTGTCCCCAATTTTTATTTTTAATTCACCAAATGCCACTTGTTCTCCTGGAGATTTGGATTTTAGTTTATTTTTGTTTTCCTTTGTTTTAGTTTTAGTTTATTTGTTTACTTAAATACCTCACTAAGGTCAAAGAGCAGTAAAGGAGTTGATATTCATTTGGTGTCAAATATGCAGCAGACATTTTGATGTATACATCAAATATCTCTATGTGTTGGATATTTTTAGTGCCTTTTTACAGATGACAAAAGTCAATCTGAAGAAGGTGTGCTGAAATCTAAGGCATTACATTCTTTCCACTTTACTATATATGATCCAGCTAGACTTTAACGTTCCTAAAAAACTAATAATCATAAGGTAATTTTAAAAACATAATCTTGTTACTTCTACTGAGGAAGATGCACACACACACACACAAACACACACACACACTCCCAAAGCCCTAGGTTACTAGAGAATAATGGCAAAAGGTTTTGTTACAGTTGTTGTGGTTTAGCATTTTGGAGACTTGACTGGGGCAAAATGCTGATATTGTACCAGCCAGCACTTCTCACTCCGACATTAATCTCAGAAAGGCTTTGCTCCAGGTGTTTTGCCAGCTTTTTCAGAATAATCATGGCTCTTCATGTCACCCCCTCTGAGGACACCAAGGGTTCCATTTTTTCCACTCTGCCAAGTCCAGACTCACCACTCATTCATCCAACAACTGTCTTCAAAATCTGTTACTGCTGTTTCATCCTCTTTGTTCTTGTAGGCTTGGTTTTTTTAAAAAAACTAGTTCCTCTATTGTCTTTTTAATAAAGTCTGAAAAGGAAACAGAGAAAAATGCATGCATTTAAGCCATCATGTCTGACTCACCCCACTCTCTTCCTATTCTACTCTAACTTTTCTCCCACTGAGTCTTTACGTGCCAGAGTCGCCAATAAATTCAATAATGCTCAATCTATTATATATACAAAGCCTGACAATTATGTTCGCGAACTAGTTGCACCGATGTTGCTAACCTTTTTTTGATATCAGAGGGATTATTCATTATGAATTTGTACCAACTGGACTAACAGTTAACCAAGTTTACTATTTGGAAGTGCTGAAAAGGCTGCATGAAAAACTTAGACGACTTGAACTTTTCGCCAAAAATTCATGGCTCTTGCATTACGACAATGCACCAGCTTACACGGCACTGTCTGTGAGGGAGTTTTTAGCCAGTAAACAAATAACTGTATTGAAACACCCTCCCTATTCACCTGATCTGGACCCAATGGCTTCTTTCTTTACCTGAAAATAAAGGAAATATTGAAAGGAAGACATTTTGATGACATTCAGGACATCAAGGGTAATTCGATGACAGCTCTCATGGCCATTTCAAGAAAAGAGTTCCAAAATTGCTTTGAAAGGTGGACTTCCCAAGGTGACTACTTCAAAGGTGACCATAGTGATAATCAATAATGAGGTATGTAGCACTTTTTCTAGGATTAGTTCTCAAACTCAATTGTCTGACCTCATATTTGGTAAATATATCAGGGCATGATTACTTTGAACCATTAAATTGCTGGCTAATTTTTTTTTCTGATCATTGTTTCATATATTTTACTCTCTTATTGTGAAATACATTCCTTATTATTTATTTCACTAAATCTCTTAATGACAATTTTTATTCTTTATTTATCTGAAAATGTCTTTCTCTCACACTTACTCAAAATGATAGTATAGCTAGTTGACAGCAAGTTTTTTTCCAGCATTAGGAATATTTAGTCCACAGGCTTCTATTGTTATTTTTAAGAAAACTGACGTCAGTTTTAATTTCTTCTTTTCTAAATAACATGCCTTTATTTTCTTATGGCTTTAAGATATTCTCTCTGACTTTGGTGACCAAAAAGGTGGATAAATGTTACAATCCATAAAACTTTGAAAAAAAATGATAAACCATGCATTATATTGTTTGTGGATTATTCATCACTGGACCCTTTCTATTTGTTCATCATTTGATGGTGCACCACCTTCTAAGCAATGGGTGACAATGGAAAAGAAGAAACTGCACTGTGTTTTGTATGCAAATAAAGTAGCCACCAGCCATCTGTGGTGACTGGGTATTTAAAAAGTAACTAATGAGACTAAAGAGCTGAATTTTTAATGTTATTTAATTTTAAACAAATTTAAAACCTTATACTCAAAACAAACAAAACAAACAAATATGCACAAATACACAATAATGGGGATATGTAAAAAGGACATGGTAGTCAACTGAAAAAGCTCCCAATGACCAAAGGGGGAACAATCTGAGCAACAAAATAAGGAGGATTATAACCTAAAGCAGAAAACAGATATCCATAAGTCCGTGCTGATATAAATAATTAATTGAATAAATAAATAGGGAGTAAGAAACAAATTTCCCTTGCAGAAGAATTCCAAATAACTTAGGTAGATACTCCATCCTAAAAGAGGGCCAGCATAACTCCTCATATTCTATGTGTAGGCTCTGCATAGTGACTTCCTTCCAAAGAGTACAGCATGGAAAAGGGAGTGGGGAATAACTTCATAGTGGAGAAACCGACAAACACTATCTCAGCCAGGTGATCAAGGTCAACATCAACATTGATAAGATACATTTACAGTATATCAACTATAATAGTATATGTGTCGTGTTGATAGTATGTCATGATGCTAGCATAGAGTTGATAACTCTGATACGTGTTATGAGAACGACATTTCCTCTGCGGTCTTCCTACCAAAAAACTCCATAATCCCAGTCTAATCATGAGAAAAACATCAGGCAAATACCATGTAAAGTAAATTCTACAAAATACCTCATCAATACTACTCAAAAGTATGAAGTTCATCAAAAACAAAGAAAGTCTGAGAAAATGTCACAACCAAGAGGAGCCTGAGGAGATCTGATCGATAAATGTTACGTAGTCTCCTGAATGAGATTCTGGACTAGTAAAGGACATTAGATAAAAACTATGGTAATCTAAAAAAGTATGGGCTTTAGTTAATAGTAATGCATTGATATTGGTTCATTAAATATGACAAATATATCATAGTAATGTCATATATTAATAATAACAGTAACTGGGTGTCGGGCATATGGGAACTCACTGTGCAACTTTTCTGTAAATTTAAATCTATTCAAAATGAAAAGTTTATTTAAAAAAAAATATATTTAAATGCCAAGGCTTGGACCTGCTTGAGTGGCTGCTATGTTGTGGGCCAGTCATTAATATCCAGGCTATTCTGAGAATACTAAATTGTTTGAATATCAGTTTTTAAAAATATTTGTACTAATATTTATATTAAGAACATTGATGTGACTATAAATAATATTCATATCATTCCACTATGAGCACTTGGATAAGTGAATCTCTTTTTTTTTAATGAAATCCAAACATATATCTAGTATTTCTGATGAAAATTTAGGGTCCTAATTGAGATGCCCATAAGTGTAATTAACACATCAACCACCATGAAAACCACCTCTATATGAAAAAAAAAGTAAAATACCTCTAAGAATATTTTCATGTTGAAATGATAACATTTTGGAGATTTTATATCAGATAAAATGTATTAAAATTAATTTCGCCTGTTTTTACTTTTTAGTATACCAGCTAAAAAATGTTAAATTACATATTTGGCTGACATTATATTTCTAGTGGTTAGTGTTGGCCTAAACCACTATGCTGTGTGACCTAAAGTGAAAACCAAAACTAGTTGTCGGCAACTATCGGGACTTTACGTTCCCTGCTAACACACTGAGTGTGACTGATAAAAGATTTAATGATCCTCTCATAAAATCACAAATATAAAATTTCTCCAGTTTCTTCTTCCTCCCAGGCATCAGTAGGAGAGGTACAAATCTAATATATCTTTTAGAAGTAGATCTGTAATTTTAAACTCCGTCCGCACTGGGACTCACCCAGTACAAGGAAAAGAGCTTGGGCTTTCGAGAAAGTTAAACAAAGGTTTGACTATTTGTCCAGCTACCTAAACTGTGTGACCATATGCAGGCTTACTACATTTCTCTCACGCACATTCTTCTCAACTATTAAGCAGGAATGATAATAATACATTATTATGTGAAACATAAATAACCAAAATGTAAACATGTAAAATAATGGACACTTTGTAGACAAACCAGTGTTTATTATTTTTACCAAGGTTAAGTAATTATTCACTCTTTATACGCTACTTTGAAAGTGGAACTGATGCCGTTTGAGAACCAGATATTTTAATTCCTAATATTATTCCATGATGATACAGCGTGTATTTTCATGTGGACTCTTCTTCAAAAGAACCTACAAAATAATGGGAAAGGTATTGGCTCTCTTTTTTTTTTTTTAAGATTTTATTGGGGAATTGAGGGAGGGGAACAGTGCTGGGGAATCAGGGGGTGGGGGAAGGGGAACAGACAAGTTGCTGTCCTTTTGTTTTTCAGTCTAGTTGTGGAGGACGTCGCTTCACTGGCCCATGTTGGTATTATCATTGCGCTCTTCCCGGGTGAGGCAGATCGGTGACCACCGTTGGACGGCTGCTCACAGTGGCTCACAGCAGCTCCTGAAAGCTCACGCCGGCCAGCCCCACTGCAGCCTACGCTGTCGCCGGTGACTCACGGCAGCCCAGCTCCAGGTTGAGCTGTTGTTCAGCATCTTAGCTGTAGAGGGCAGTGTCACTGGCCCTCATATGTGGGATCTGAACCAGGGCCCTCTGGCTTCCCAAGCCAGCTCTTAACCAACATGCCACTTGGCCGGCCCTTGGCTCTCTTAATAATAAAGAAACAGAACAACCAACCTGAATAAAATACATGCTTTTATAGCTCACTCAGATTCTTTCACTTGTAATAGACCACATGAAGACAACAGAGAACCACTGAAATCTCTAAATGATGATGACACAGATACTTTTAGTATCTCTTTTTGTGCTATACAGTTTTAAAAAGTTACACCATCACTTCAATATATTTAGTTGTTGAATAAAAGCAGGACCAATCTCCAAAAGGAATGGATTTCTTAGCAGTTAAGGTCTGTATTATCAATCTTGAAATTAAATAGCAATTTCCCCACAAGCCAATCACACATTAGGGAGACCATCACTGTTATAAATTATGTAAAAGGGACAGAAAAGTGCTTCCAAGGAGATTTCAAATGCTTCACTAAAAAATGAAAGTTTAATATTATTTGAATTTTAAACAGAGTGATATAGACTTGGGGGATAACAAAATATTTCCAAGGTTCTGATCACACAACTGTTGAGACCCAAATATTTGACTGAGGAAATAGAAGAACAAAATGAAGGTCTCTAGTTACTTTTATTGAAATCCGCCATATTTATCTCACAACTCTATTGACTACTATCCTTTGTATTTATGTCTACTTTAACATTTCAAAGAAGAAGCGATGGTCCTTTTTTATAATTAGCATCAACTTCTGCACAGGTTTATAAACAAGATGCATTCCCTTTGTTAAGGAAGAATTTATTACACATTTGTTAGCTTAGTACTTCACCAGGAAAAACATGGAGGACAAGTAGCAATTCAAAAAGTGCTAAATGTATGACCTTATGATACGTCCAATGATGATGTGCAGAAAGGGATAGGGAGTAAATAATCATTTATAGAATTGAGCCCCTTAGCACGTTTAAACTTTATAATTTTTGTACAATAAGAAATTAAAAATTAATTATTCCCTGTGAGGTTTAGTTGCCATTTCTACCAAACATATATAATTTGCTTCTTGAATCAAATCTAATCTCCAGGGTTTAAATTACAAGGTTTACTTTGGTTTTATTATTAGCTTTTGCTTTCACTGTTATTCAGTTTGATTCTCTGCTATGTCTCCACTCGATGTGATGAATTTATGGTTTTTCAAAATAAGACCATAACATTAGCAAATTTCATGATCCAAACAGTCTTTTTGAGATGTATATGTCACCAGTCTTTTACAATATCTCAGTTGTAACTATAAAACAGATTACAATTAACCATCTCCCAGTTTGCCCAACCATGTAAATGCTTGTTATTTTTGTTGATTACATAAAGCAGACTTTTTATGGTTTTGGCAAACAAGATACAGAGACTGCAAACTGAATACCAGAATGGGCCATAAATTTTTTCTGTTAACTCAAGCTCCATTTCTGGCTTGAGAATACATGTAATATAATGTAGATTAGATACATTTTTGAAAATATTATACCAATTTCAATACATTTGCTTTCCTTTAATAAAAAATATGTGACAGATGTACTGAAGTCAGCATTCAGTTCACAGAGATTACAGATCAGGCTTCATTCAATGTACCTTTGGGGTCAATTTGTTTTACAGGGGCAGATAAATCTAGCAATGAGTGGCAAGACTTAATGAAATGAAACTTTCTAATCTTTGATCATGAAATTTTCACTGACTCCATCTGGCAGTTGCTATGTAAGGAGAATAATACTAAGAAGAACAGCAGTAATTGTGGAAATTTGATCCACGGATATAACAAAATTAGGTAATGCAGGATGAAAAAATTCTAGTTTCAGTCTTAAATATTTGGTTTAAAGTATTAACTTGATCAGAGTAGCTAGAGAGTGTGCCAACTGTTTCTCAACCACTGACAAATTTAATCATGAGTGTTGAATCATCAAGTTCATGGTTTCCACAGACGAAAACAACGGAGAGCTATTTGGAGGTTAAATTTTCTAGTTTAGCAAATTAATTCATATATTTTGGATAATTTCCAATGTTCCCACTTTCTTTGACCAAGGCTAAATTACTCTCAGTTGCTTAATGCTTGGCTGGCAGAAAAATTAATTAAAAAGCAGTGGTCATAGCCATGCCAGTGCCCTAAATGCCATTCAGATAGTTCCAGATGACTTGTATTTAAAAATAAAAACAACCTATTGAGTATAGCCTTATGTGAATAAACTCATCTTAGGATGATTGACATAATTTGATTGGCAGAGCATGCTGGGAAAGGATATGAGCATTAGATAGTATGAGCCATAATATATATTTTTTATAATTGGGCATTAGTTGTCATAACCTTTATGAAAGTGTGGTTCTTTGTACCCAAGCAGATGCACCATACCTACCTCAACCACTGAATGTGTATTTCAATTCACTCTTGCTTTAGGAACAACAGATTTGAATTAATTCTGAACCAATACCCCTAGTAAAAAGCAGGGTCTATCTAGAAATGTAGTTACTTGCTGGAGAATATTAAACCCAAGGCCTTACAAGAAACACCTTTTGTTGTAACCACCCAGCCTGCCTTGGAGTTTGATTAAACTGTGAAGAGATGAGAATCATGATTCCTTACTTAACACGTCACTACCTCCTGACACATCCCACTAACTCAACAGGACTTTTATTGGAAGTGATTAATTCTAAATGGTTTCAATCCCACAGAATCACAAATACTTGAAAGTATTATCATCAATCCACATATAACTGGAAACGCAATTTCCCCATTCTGAGGATTTGCTCTGAAAAAAAAAAAAAAAAGGTTATAAAATCTATATTATGTCTCCTTTATACTTCCATAGATTGGTGAAGGAAGTTAAGACAAAATTCCTGATAAGTCTTTGTATAACTAAAGATGACCATCAATGAAAGAGAGTTCTTTGGTTTAGTGAAACATTGCAAAAGTCATCAATTTTTATAAACAGAGCACTTTCAAAGCTACTCTGAAAAAAATGTGGGGGAGAGGGGTAAGGAGAGGAGAAAAAATTATAAATGCTATTAACTTTGAACTAGGAATATCTTGGAATTTGAAGATACAGTTAACAAAATATTAATTATCTTCCTTAGGCTTCAATTAAATTATGCTGACTCATATTAGTGCTACTATTCTGTAAAAAGTGTGTGCGTGCGTGCGTGCGTGCGTGCGTGTGTGTGTGTGTGTGTGTGTGTGTGTATCCACCTGGATGTACACTTTTTCCTTGGACTATCAACAGTTATGCTTTTAGGATTTTCTTCCAATTTCAAGTTTTATCTAAAATATTGAAATTCCCTCTGTTACCCCTAAGCTTTCTGTCAAGTGTACCATGCAGCCGTAATCCTATGTTAATGGCATTCTAAACAATTAAGTGATAAGAATTGAAAGGTAGTTTTGAAGTCTCTTGGTAGCAGCATCTTGTCAAATAAACATAGTCTCAGAGCCATAGGGAGTCATCGGCTAGAAGATAAATTTGCAAGCAGAGCAGAGAACAGCAAGAAGACAACTTCAGACTGTGGTTGGGACTGATGACCTTAGAGAATGAGCATTTGGAAGTTTGTACAGTGATATACAGCTGCCTATCAGGAAGACAGAGTGGTTACAAACTGGATATGAAGAATAGTGTCTAGAGGAGAAAGCAGATGCTTGGTTTGACTACTCTGTGATCTCATTCTTGCTTGTAAATTATACCATAGTGTGCTGATACCTCTAGGGGGATCATATATATATATATATATATATATATATATATATATATATATATATATATATATATCTGGTTCCTAGATTTGCCCACTTTGTTGTTTTGTTTTTCTTTTTAGCTGAGCCATCCTGCCACCTGTTGGCAGCTCAGCGGCTGCTCAGCTCAGGCCAGGACTCGAACCACTGTTGCTCAGAGCTCGCACTCTTGAGCTAGCTCTTAACCAACTAAGCCACTCGGCCGGCCCCTAGATTTTCCCGCTTTGAATACTCTCAGGTACAGGAATCAAAAACGTGATCATAGATAACTGCTGTTTCACTGCATGCCTTCTCAACTTCCTTAACACCACTCACAATGAGGTATTGTCCAAAGATGGCTGGCTGCTTTAAGGTGAACCCAGTATATGGAGACTGAAAGTTTTGCTTTATGAAATTAAATTGCCCTCTGTTTATATGCTCTTTTGCTATTTTTTTTAGCTTATCAGATAATGTTAGCAAAGTGTTACAATAATGAAATACCACTATTTATTTATGAGTACCATTGAGATGCTTTAAATGAACCCAAGTAACACATAATGAATTTGTGATAGAATGTGCATTGCCTAATCAGTCCACAAAATATGAGTGAATATTTAATTATTAGCTTTACTTGTTTCATGAGCCATTTAAAAGTTTATGTTGTGACATAAATAATAGTTCATAGATTTGGAAATTTCCACATAAAATGCACTAGTTGAATTTGTTACACAAAAATGAACATGTAATTAATGAAAAGCAATACAGTAGTGAGCCATATTTTATTTCTAAAAGCAAATTGTTTTCTTATATGATGAATTCTAAGATGTAGAAAAGATAATTACCCTTTAGTAAAGATATTTGCATTTTGTGATTTTTGTCCAGTGGGAAAGTGACAATTACCATTGCATTTTCTAATTAATGCACTATACATACATTATCAAATGCAATGAATTTAAGTATTCTATGAAATATTAATGTGATTGATCTAATTTGTCACTTGTGTGCCAATTCAATGGAGCTTAATACTCTCAGAATAATTACAGCAAATACAACTTTCAACATATATCTGGCCTTAATGAAAATAACAGAACTCTTCAAAAAGATACAGCAACAAACCAGTTGGCTGACAATGGAACAGGAAGTTTGAGGAGAAAGGACAGGAACCAGGGCAGAGACCAGAGGTGAGAAAGTATTAAACAGTAGGCCTAATAAATGTCTGAAGGCTGAAGCTGAAATATTTGCATTAAACCAAAGCTACTAAAAGACATCGCTAAAGAGATCCAGGAGAGTAGCAGGGCATACGCAAAACTTGAATGCCCCTTATGAGAAAAAGCTGCAATTTCAGCTCTCAAAACTGTCTAAGATTAAGTTAAATTTAAAAATACCTATTTTATATATATGTTATATATGATATTGTTTATATGTGTATGATGTGTTGTCTGTTGTATACATAACTTCATACATACAATACACACACACAAAACACACAAGAAAATAAAATACAATAAGTGAGAATCAAAAACAAAAACGAAACAAAACGAAACTTTACACTCCCAGGCCTTAGATATTGGAAATATCATCAACAGAATATAAATAGTAACAGGCTTTTAAATAACTATGTAAAAAATAGTCAATGGAATAAGAGAGGAGTTTTTTAAATGCTCATATAAGAGGGGATTATCAATATTAGCCAGACAGACTAAAACAAACAAATTCAGAAATATAAAAAGCAGAGTTTTTAGAAGTTGAAATAACAGTTATTGAAATTCAAAACACAGTGAGCAGGCCAATCAGCAGACACCCTGAATATAAAAATTGTAAATTAGGAATGGATTTGAAGAAATCAGACAAAATTAACACAGAAAAGAAAGGATAGAAACAAGACCCTTAACTTAATATAAATAATCTATCAAAATCCTACAGAAATCTTCATGATTAATAGTGAAAGGTTAGAAGCATTCTTTCTAAGATTGGGAACATGATAAGGATATTAATTATCACTGCTTTCTTTCAACATTGAATTAGAGATTCTCCACTGTTGTGTGAAAAACAAAAAATAAAAAGTGCATGGAATTGAAAAGAGATAGTTAAAGATGATGACTGGCTACAAAAAAATCCAAAACCAAAATTCTGCAGATTCAAAGACAAATTATAAAAATTAACATAAAGTGACAGGAAGAAAATTGTGAGAGGTTCTAAATTAAATTACAGTGGTCAGAGAGTGAGGAGAAGAGACAGAACTGTTAGTCTGTTAATGGCTGCAGGCCAGCTAATAAAAGACAACTCACACAATTTCCAGGTGAGTATTTCTGCAGATTATTTCAGCCAAGTACCGTTGACCTCCAGGTTGCTTTTCTTGTTGTTTGCACATGGACTTTCCAGACTGCTGCCCACAGCCAATCTACAGGAGTGGACATTTCTTTATGCAAACCTTGGGCCTATTCTAGAACTGTCCCTGCTTTACCTTCTCCTACCCCTTTGCCTATAGCTAATGTAATTTCTTTTATACAGCTTATATATTTCTTTCCCCTTCCCCCTACTCTACGTATAAAAACACCTGCAAACTTCAGGACGATAGATGGGCTGCTGGTGGATAAGACTCCATGCCCTAAGACAGGTCTTTTGGGCTATCATTTTTGTTCAATAAAACCTTAGTTTCAAAAAAGACATCAGATGTGGAAGTTAAATTAACTTTTTGTTACTGTTTAACAAAATTTTAGCAAAATGCCTCAATAAAAGAACAGTATATACAAAGTCAATTTCACTTTGATATACCAGAAATGAACATTCAAAATGATGCAATTTACAGCAGTTACAAAAAAGTATAGAATGTATTTATTTTTTAATGATAAAAGATCATTGATAGACATTGAAGTCAAGTGAAATACATGGAGGAATATACTGTTTATTGAGAAACAACTCATTTTCTTTTTAAAAAAATGTGAATAATTGTAATGTGATATTGTGTTTTATAATAAAAAATGTATATTTGGTCTTCTTTCCTGGTTTCTGGCACAGAGTTCCTAAAAGCAATGGAAATTCCTAAGTGCTAAAAGGGGTAAACATGTCTTTTGTTATGTTAATGATTACTTTTGTAATGTCTCTAGGTGACCTAAGGTGAAGACCACCCTTGCTTGGGAATTTAGCAATGGTATTAGAGGGTAAGAACTTTCAGTCCCACTTTGACCTCCAGGGAGGGGAGATGGGCTGGAAGTTAAATCAATCACAAATTGCCAATGGTTTAATCAGTCATGTAATTGACTGATTACATGTCAGTCAAGTGATGAAACCTCTAAAATCCCAAATGATGTGTTACCTGTCTTGTCTTTGGTTACCCCTGGTTATTCATAGAATGTGAAAGAATTCACAATACTCACAAAAGTAGGAGAGCAAAGAAAGTTTTATTGAAGCTCTGGCAGAGAGAATGCCCATGGCAATGTCTAAAGAAGACAGATGCTTTGGGTAGTAAGGACAGAAACTCGGGCAGGATGGGGGGATGGGAGAGTGGGAGGGTGGGGACGGGGCTTGCCAGGGGCAGAGTCTCAGAGTAGACAACTGTACCTAACTTCAGGTTAGCTTTTTCTTATATAAACAAGGGTAGGTAAATTTTCTTACAGCAGGAGATGTGACGTCTCTCTGACGTATAGGCTGAGGTCATTTGACTGGCAGGTGCAGGTTACATAACTAGTTTCTTTTTGCACATGCTGTTACCCATAATGCATACAGAAAACCCATGGGGGGAGGGAGGACAAGACATAATGTTCATTTAATTCTAAGTGCATTATAATGAGGCTGGAGTTCAGATTTTGGTAAGGCTCCAGCAAGCTGTGCAGGCCTCAGGAACCAGCTAAATCCAGTTGTGGTCTTATCTCCCCTTTGTAGGGGTGTTTGACATCTGCATGCATCTCTAGGGAATGAGTCTGGGTGGTCCCTGTGGAGGAGATGCAGGCCTGGCAGTTCCTCTTCAGGCTTACCTTTATTAACTCTTTTTCTGCCTCATCATTACTGAAGAACAAGAGTTCTTGTATTGTTGCAGGAAGGAATTCCAGGACATATAGAATTAAGCCACACAAAGCCAAGCAAGCAGTAGATTTATTAAGAGAAAGGAAATAGTACACTCCCCAAATAATGGTTGTGGTCAGGCCAGGAGGAGGGCAACTGTGCTGAAGAACAAAGAGGCTTAGGATTTTATTCAAATAAAAGTGTGAAATAGTCAAGTTTTAGGAGTGTCATCACAAGTGTTCCTAGGCAGGTCCCAGCTGACCACTCTTTCCCTTGGGGAGGTAGGATTTTCTTGTTCTTACTTGGCCCTTATCTGAACTGTCAATACAGGGAGTGGAAATGTTTTTCCTGCCCAAAATGCTAATGGTGTTATAATCCATTACAACTATCTGTAGCTGCACCTTTTCTTAAGAATGTTCTCATCTTCTCTTTCCTTTGTTTCCTGCACTTCCTGCTTCTGTTCCTCCCCCCTCCCACTCAACCCCATCCCCCACCCCCCACCCTCACCCCTGTCCTTTCTGCCTATGTAACAGATGGGTTTTGGAGAGCTTCCAGGTTGGGAAACAGCCAGGATTGGAGGACAACTGAGTTAGAGAAAAGCCAGAATTGGGTAGAGTGGTGCCCTCAGAGAAGGCACAGGAGTCCTGAACCCTTTCACACATACCTTACCCTATACATCTCTTCCATCTAGCTGTTCCTGAGTTATATGCTTTTGTAATAAATCCATGATGCAGTAAATAAAATGTCTTCTGAGTTCTGTGTGCTGCTCTCTCAAATTAATTGAGCCCAGGAGGGAATCATTGCTATCTCTGATCTATAACCAGTAGGTCAGAAGCGTAGATGATAACAAGAGCTTGCTACTGGCATCTGAAGTACGGGTGGGGGTGAGGGGTAGTCTTGTAAGACTGAGTATATGAGAGAGAGAAAAACAAAGACAGATAAGACAGGAAGAGTTACTTGTTCACCCTTGGAGAAGTTAATACCACAGTCAAAGAGAAGCTTTTTCCTAGATGAAGATTCAATATTAGCATTCTGTGATTCAACTTTTTGTTCTCTTTTCTAAGATACTTAGATGAAAAAGTTAGTATTTCACTTATATAAGTTAAGATTTATATTTAACTTTTGAAGATTGGTAGTCTTTGGGTCTAATTTATTTTCTATTTTCTTGTCTCTTTGAAATATATACATTTCAGAATAACATCTCCCATAAACTTAGACTATTGATCTTGTTGCTATTGTCTGAAAATTAAACCTCTATGTAACTGAGCATTGTACTCAAATATCTTTTATCTTCTCTATAAATAAGTGACTTAGATATCTCTATAGAAGAAAGTTATCCATAGACAAATCAGTGAAATGCACAAAGGAGCATAAAGACACAGGAAACGTCACAAATGATCTCTCAGCACAACATCATCTCTGAGCAGGTGAGTCAAGGTGCCTCAACACTGTCCACTGAAGCAGTGGCAGGGATGACTCCTCCTCACCACGTTAGCCAGCACATTTGTCCTCCTGGAAGTGCCCTGCTATCGATGGGCAACACGTCTCAATGGACCGCTGCTACCCATGCCAACATGAGGTGGCCCCTTCAAGGAAAGGTGGACCTCTCCTCTCTGTCAATACTGAACTAGACAATGGCAAAGCCGAGACTGTTCCTTGCAGACCTGACCCCAACCAGAGAACTCCTAGAACTACATGTGTTGCCTAGGTAATAATGGAGCCCTGTGATGGGCTGAAAGGAACAGAGTTGAGAACACAGGAGAATGTGACAAGCAGTAAGAATTCTCATTAGCCATTTGCCAGCTTTGGTCTGTCTATAAACCTTGTGCCTTGACAGTGTGTGGTACAGAGCAGGCCCTCATATGTTTTTGTTGAATGAATGGAAGCACGTGTAAGGGGATTTGAACAGCAATTAGATGTATGTACACATAGTTTATGGCCAGTACTTGGTAACAAAAAGGGATAATTAATGTTAGCACCCAGTATTCATCCCTTCACTGTTGGGTGATGAATGACAACGCATGATTACTCTGCTAAACAACAAGAAGAAAACACAAGTTATTTTCTATTTTGATACAAACTTCATATTACTTTGTGGTTGGTTAGTCAAATGCCCTACATCTCTTTTCTTAACATCTTCTTGAACACATTGTATTTTTCACATCTAATAGTGTCAAGACTTTTCACAGTAGGGTTTACATTTGATTTTGGCACACAATAGACAATTCCTAAGGCAACTATAATTCCAATCCATTAGACTAATGGATTGCAGCTGCTGTGAGCAGTGAGCATGTCATCATTTAATAACAAAGTCTAGCAAGACATAAAATATAAAAATAAGTAAACTGAAAAAAAAAAGACTATATCTGGCTCACACAGATATTTTCTCTTTTTTTTTTTTTTTGCATTATAAAAGCCTAGCACATAGGCAGAGTTAACAGGACTTTTAGAAATACATATAAATATATATGAATCATTACATTATAAAATATTGAAAAAGTTACAAGTGTTAGATTTTTGTTCTGGAAGCCTTGGTTAATCAATATACTTTATTTCCTTTCTTTCAATTTCTACTTTTAAAAATCCATTATTACTACATGCCTTGGCTTATTTATTACACTATTTATCATTATAGATTTTTTTCAAGTGGATATTAACAGACCACATTCTTGAGGCTTTCTTAGTATAAAAAAAAATGCTCATGGGGGAAGCAGACCTGCCGTGAAAAAAGTAAAGCATCACTGAAGGGGGTTGGTGTTTTTAAGTTCTCTGAGTCATTTATTTGAATTGTAGAAGAGCAAATCTGTTCTTAAATTAATTTCATGGAGTAAAAAAGGAAATTTTATGTCCTCATAACACACCTGGCTTCTCTGCTCGGAACCCTGAAATTCTATCCGTGGAGAAAGATGGAGGAGGAAACGTGGAACGCAAAATCCACCTGGTCTCGCCTAATAATGAACCATTTCGCAAGTAATTAACGATCTTTGCTTTGTTCATGTCACCTGCAGTACAACCTGAATTCCTTCAAAGAAATACTCTTTCTGTTTCTATAAAAACTGTGCTGTTAAAATACATTGCATATCACTAATATCTGGACCTCTCTCACATGGTAAATTAATGTGAAATATTTCTGGTGTTTATTCTGAAAAATGTCACTTTAAAAGTAATTTTCTTCATGCCTCATCAATATCAGCATACGCTTTGCTTTGTTTATGAAAATGAAGTCGTTTGTAAAAGAAAGGTGAGGAAAGAAGAAAAAAGAAGAAAAGAGGGGGAAAAAAGATTTGGGAAGGAAGGAAGAGAGAAGAGGGAATGAGGGGGGGGGGAGGCAAGCAGAGAGGAGGGGAGGAGAAATCGCTCCCCAAAGGGAAGAGCGTGAGAAAGCCATGATTTTCACCCAAGACTCATTTGCATATATACCCCAGCCTGGAGTCGTGAAGACAAATGTGAGAAAGTAAGATAAATAAAGCCTTAGAAATAAAGCCTTAGAGGCGTGTGTCTTCATTTAAAGGATGTCTTCGTGACTGAGGTTGATGTGAATATATCTATACAGTTAAAGTGTTTAGGGGGTGAGACGCTTAGAATCTAATATCCCCTCCTCCCACCAGCTTAGGAATGTGTGTGTGGGTGAGAAATTTGCTTCACACCAGGCTTCCGAAATCCAGCCCTGGCCAGAATGTAGTGGATTTTTTCTCCTTAACTGCTGTCTTTGCCTCCATCTTCGTCTCCTTCCCCTTCCCCCATGGCCCTATTCTTCCTGCCTACGATAACATTCTCACTCTTTTATCTAAATGTTTTGACAACCTAGAGACATATTTATTGTCAATCGTGCATCCTTCCTTCAAATTCTCCTCAATATTGCAAATAAAGGATTATTTTTATTTAGTAGGCTTCCAAGATAAACTAATTTCCATATTAAAAATTAAAAACTGGTGACTGTGTATGTAGAAGCTGTTTCTAAAATCTTTTGATTTCAATATAGCTAATGTTCATAACTTTCTACAGCATTCCTAAATATACATTAAGCATTTCAGTAAAAGTTGAATATTTTAACACCCAACTTGATCCAATCATCTTTTGATATGAGTCTATGAGAGAAGTAGCACAAAAATAAAATTGCAATAGCAGTTAGCACCAAAGCTGATAAAACTACAAATCTTTAATAAATTGACTTTTAGATTTTCACAAAGAATCTTCAAGGATTTGTTTAATAAAATTATAATAGAACTCTTTATGTAGTATGCCTAATTATAAGAAATCATTTAATTAACCTAGTTTGAAGTGAATTTGTTAACAATATTGATTTTTTTTACTATATTTAAAGTTAAAATGATCAAATAATAAAGTCATGTGTACATGTACAATAATTCATTTTCTAATCTTTTAATTATATTGTCATAAATTTAATGGTACTAGCATCTAAAAGAAAAAGATTCTATCTCTATTTCTAATATGCTTACATGTTACATGTTACATAGAGAACGCTGAATCTTTTAAATATATTCTTCTTTTGATAATAACCAAATCATTAGTGGGCTACTGATTTTTCAGAAATAATGAAACTAAACTTAAAAATACTTTTCTAGCTAACATGAATATATACCATGAATTGAAGCTTCAATGAAGCTAGTTACACAACTTAAAAATCATCTTACAGTATTATATAGTTGATGGACCACAGAGTCTTTTAACAATTTAAACTACTCTTTGAAAAGGGTTCTGAAATCATCTCTACTGAAAGATATCAATCAGGAAAACAAGAGATAGTTGCCTATGAATAAAAATAGTTCAGAAGTCACTTCACAAATGCTCAAAATCCTTGGTCTCTTAAATCCTTGGTCTTTAAAATGGGAAATGTGGACTCCATTTCGTGTTATATCACAATAGCATATTTTTGTGTATAGATAGAAGCTATAATAATGGATGAATGTATCATATATTAACTTGATCACCTCTAATAAGCTGAAAACAAGACCTTTGTGTGAACACAAATCATAAATCGGACTTTAAATGTACACCATTCCAAGTACTTCGCCTGGCTTCCGTGAGTCTAAGTTCCATTTCTCTCACTTCTTTCCTCTTTGCCAGTGTCCCCTTCTTTCCAGTCAGCATGTTTTCTGTAAGTTCAGGGATCCAGGTATTGATGCGTAGTATAAAATCAACAGGGAAATTTAACTTTATATTTCATTTTTGGATTATCTTTCATAGACAAGATTTTCCTGTCTTTGGTGTATTTCAAAAACTACATTTTGACTCAGTTTCGCTTTACATGTGGCAAAGTCTGCATTCAGTGTCTCCTGTATTATTAACAGGTATGCAGCCTGCAAGTAACTGTATTTATTTCACTCTTAAATAGCTGACACCAAGGCTGCTTTTAAAACAATATAAAGGCATTTTAGAGCCTGTGGTCTCTAAAAGATTTAATCTAAAAAATGTTTCTTCGTAGGTTAGCTGTACCTCTGTGAATAGATTGTGATACAGCCATGTTGGATATCAGCGTTGGGGGGGGTATAATGCATTCCTGAAAAGTATAGCACCCGAGCAAATCTTTAAAGGATACTGACTTTCAATGCTGGGCTTTAATATAATACACACAATTTTTATTCCAAGTTTATAATGGTGGTCTGAACAAGGTGAATGTAAATAAATCCGCATTTATGACCAGAAGAAAAGTAACCGGCCTTGGACTTTTTATTTTTATATGAAAAAGTAGTAAAGACGTAGGCCAACTAAATCTACCCACAAAGAAAAAAGAAATGTGCTGTCCTTTGTGGACAGCTATGAGACATCCTTGTTGACTCAAAGAAAGTCTGACAACAAAAGATATTCGCTTTAAAAAAGGATTGGTTTTTTACTGCTATGTTTGGTACAATTTAGTCCTTTTCCTAGTATAAGTTTTCCTTCCCTGGCCTTGGAGTGGATTTTATTCATCCCAGGACAGATTAATCAAGAACAATCAAAATTCTTTTGTTAGGTCCAGTATTTGCTCTCACCATTTCTGAGCTACCATTCAAGGCTCCTCTGTGTCATGGAGTGAAATTCTTTCTTTATAGCTATTGGGAGTAGGAGAACATGATAACCTAAACAGGGATCCATGTTCCCTGTACTCTGAAATTCGTTTTTCTTTTTTATCTTTCCCTGAATTATATTGACTTAAAGAGTTCACTTCCTTTGATTTTTAAAGAAAATATGAAAAAGCAACTGTGTCAAAAAAAAATAAAAGCATATCAAAATCTTCCCAAGTTACAATAGGCTATCTTTAAAGAATGACTGTAAGATGCAGGCTACAGTGTTCAACAGAGGCGTGATCCACTCATGCTAACACCTTGGATGACAGGGCACAGACCTGTATTATGTATATCCACGTACATTCCCACTTTAATTGAAAGACAGATGCCTGAGTAAAGAGCTAAAGTTTAAAACAGGCGTACATTTCTAAGAACCTCTGCAGTTCCACTTATTGGCAGCACCACATTTAAAATGTGCTACACTAACTGCGGGTCAAAAGTCAGACTTTTCAATAGGAAATATTTTTTACATGCAAATTATTTTATTTAACATTATGTCCTAAAAGAAATTATTTGTAATTAAAAGACAACATGTGATTTGGAAATAATCATTGAACTTTAAGTATGTTTTACTGTGCAGCCTGTAGCTGTAACAATTTATGTGAAGCTCTTAAAACAACCCAGTTACATCCATCCATTAGGTAGGGGAGGACAGCACCTTCTCGTGGGATCTACAAATGAATTTCTCAGGCTTGGAGCTGAGAAAATGTAACATTTCAAAATGCTTTTGTCCCCAAATGCCGTGCCAATAGGATGCTCCCCTGCTGTTAAAAGTTATCATGCTTCCTTACTTCCTTTCATAACTTATCAGGCAGACTTGGCATAAAGATGACAACTTAAGCTAAAAATCTGTCAAAACAAAGAATAACTAACAGGCATCACTATGGCTGAATTAAAAATGGAACATATGCCAACTAGGATAAAATGGATGCTATGTAGATGCTTTTTCAGGAAATAGGTACATCTGATTTGGCTGAACTGAACACATAGTTCTGAGCAACTATTTATTTGCCAGGTATAGTGCAAGGTACTTTGAATCCATAGATAAAGACACAGATCCTGCCCTTAAGGACACAAGGAAAAGAATAGCTAACACTCTTGTGCTCTCCGTGTCCCAGTCATTCTTCCAAATGCTTTTGTATATTAACGAATATTACCTTAATTAATCTTCACAAGACTATGCAATAGGTGAATTATTATTCATGTTTTATAGATAAGGTGGCAGAAAGTTAAAGGAACTTGCCCCAGATCATACAGATACTAAGTGATGGGTTTCAACCCAAGGCAATCCAATCTAGAGTCTCCACCTGATCTATTCTCCCATGCTGCCTCTTTTGCAATGCTGTAAATGTGCAATTCCAATATGGTGATACAAATGTTGACCAGTGTGAAAAGAAATTGCAGTTATGGTGCGGGCAGGGTGGACATGGATGGGAGCACGACAAGAAGGGTTTCTGATATTAATAGAAGAGGATGCTTGAGCAGAGCCTTGAATGGGCTGGGAGGGTTCATTCCCCAGGCGGACCAGGAAAGCACACGCATCCCAGGCAAACAGAGTGTCTGTAATTATGCGGAATATTTTGTAAATCACAACATGCCCTAAATTAACTGAACTCAAGATTTCATTCATCTTAGAAAAAGTAATATGCAGAATGTTTTTAATCATCATTGCTGCTGTTTATTCTGCATTGAGCTGAACAACAAATCATTTCAAAAGTATTGGGGTGACAATTGAAATTTGTCTCCCATTAACTTTTACAACTAGGAATCCCTCAAAATCAAAGAATGAAAATCTAAATAAAGGAAAACACTCCTAATTGGCTAGTCTCCCTCCACACGTCTAATTCTTGGCCACATCCCGTAGCAAATATTGGTTCACCTCAGGCACAAACTACCTTAGCCTGACCAAGAAAGGCCAGGTTGGCAAAGCAGAGGGTTTCTCTCTATTAGTGAGAGGAACTAAAATCATTCAGCTGGACCCACTACTTGTGTTCTGTCTCCTGAGTAACCACCTAAGAACAGAACTGCAGCTCATACTGTCACTTCTCTGTAAGAGCTAGACCCCCGCCTCACCTGGATCCCACGTTAGCTCTCCACCAAAAACAGAATCTGATAAACTGAGACGCTGGTCTTCTCGCCTAGTTCTTTCCAGCAAATCCTTCTGAGGCTGGGTCCTTTAAGGATCAACCAGAAGCAAACTCATGTAGGAATATCATCAGACAACATGGAATTTAAGAGATAATATACTTGCCGCATGCAGATGACCATATTGGTATAACTCAGTTTTAGAGCAACTTGACATCTATTAAACTTAAAAATGTGCATAACTTATCCAGCTACTTCACTTCTAGATACAAAGCCTACAGGAGCTTCCAAGAGCTTGTGCATAAAAGCAACTTCACAAAGAATTTACCATAACATTGTGATAAAATAATCAAAATGCCCATCAACATGGGAGTGGATGAATAAAATGTGATACACTTATGTGGTGAAATACTGTACAATTTAAATAGATAAAACAAATCTATACGTATTCCATAATAAACAGATATCTTAGTTATGATATTGAGTAAAAGTGTTCTTTCAGTCTGAAAACATTTACATATATTAAAAAGCAGTGCTATTTATTATTTACTGATACATGTATATCTTACAAACACATGTATCTTAAAATTTCTTAAAATATAATAAGGTAAAATATGACAATGGATACTAAATTCAGAATAGTGTTTGCTTCTGGGGAAGAAGAGAAGGATATCATACTGGAAAGGAACAAAGACAATTTAAAATATTGCCTATAATGTTCTAGTTCTCATAGAAGTATTCTAAAGCAAATGTAATGGTGTTAAGATTGATCATGGTGAGTTCATGGCTATCTGTACATTATCTTATATAATTGCCTTTCTCTTCACAGTTACAAAGGAAAGAGGCAAAGTCCGGTTTGAGGATAATGTTGGAAGTCTGGAGTGGAGGGCCGTGTTGATGATGTCAACAGTCTTGCCCGTTTTCTTCTCTTTTAATAATAACCCACATTCACTATCCTATATTTGTCATTAATTCCGCATTGACTGGTCCTATGCCTTTTTTTTTTTCTTTAAAGCACTCAAAAGCATTCTGAGTAGAAACACATATAAATAATTAGCCAGGAAAGGGTGTTTTTGTTTGCTTTTTTAATCCACCTAAATGTTGCCTTTAACCATAGCAGAACTATTGATTTTTATAAATCAACTATTTTCTGAATCTTTTAGGATGACTGCTTCATGTGCTTTCTAACCAACAAATTAACCCACTCTAGTACATTGAATCCTGTTTTACTTTGGACTAACAACTGAAACCATATGATGAAAAGGCTCTGGTTGAGTAATCATGGTTTAATTCTTGGTGGTTAGCTCTACAGGATTCAGGAATAGTGGATTTAAATTATTCATGGTTGAGTTAAGTATAGAAAATAAATGGAGAAATAGGAAGACAAAAAGGAAAAAGAGACCTATCATTTAATGGCATTTTTTGTTCTAATTTCCAGTTTGGTAGTTTACCTTAAGCCCCAAATAAGCCAGATGTCCTTACATGGTGATTCTCACAGTTCATACCACAGAATACATAAGTATTTAACATGAAGACCAGCAGAGCAAACATGTTTAGGCTTGAGCAGAGCTGGCTTTGGACATTCCAAAATAATTGCATATATATATATATATATATATATATATATATATATATATATATATATATATATGTGTGTGTGTGTGTGTGTGTGTATATAACTTGATGGGATAATATATCATTAACTCAATTTGAGTTCTGGAAAATAAATTATACCAAATTTAATATTCAGTAATTTCCCTAAATTGTCCCTAGAGTTAGCACTTCTATAATTTCACTTATTTCCAAAACAAGTTTGTACACTGAGTAAGGGCAGTATTATCACTATTACTATACCTGCCTCATGTTTGAGGAAGCCAATACTAATAAGATTAGGTGACTTTGCAACATACACATACCTGATAGGCAAAGCTGGGGATTAAATTCAGGACTGATCATTTTTCCAGTTTTCTATGATGAGCTTGTAGCAGCAGTTGTGCAGTATTTCAAAAAATGGTAGCATTAACAGCCAAACTAGCTTAGCTGTTATGCAGCAGCCTTGTTATAAGTTTATCTTAAATGTGACTATAAAGCAAACCTTACTAATTCTCTGTGTTAGAACACCCTCCAGCTCTTTTGTGTAACACAGATACCAGGCAATAGAAAGCAAGCAGTCCACCATGATTGTTTCTTGGCAGCTTTCTCCAGTCAGTATCACATAAGGAAGGGATTTATGCTAACCAAGGTATTGGTAGTTTATTATTTTGCGGCTGAAAAAAGGACAGCTGACAGGGGATTTCAAAATTAAAATTGTGACATTTACTAAGAGAGCAATGATCTTATAAAGAAGCAGGTGGTAGTCTTCTACCATTCAGACAGATGGAAGACCTACAAATGAAGTTATTTTCCCGTCCTGTTAAAACAAATCAGCTCAAGTAATTCATGCTCTTTTTTTTTTTTCTGCCTGATTTGTGCTTTGTGTACAATTAAGCATTAAAAGACTATGTTTCTATTGGGTAAAATTCAGCACTGTATGTATTGATTTCCTTTGAAGCCCCTGCAATTGTCTAAGCCATTTCAATTTTTATAGCACCATAATGTCCATTTAAAATGACCGAAAGAGAGCAAGGATTCTAGGCAAATATAACTATTATGGTTCATACCAATAATATCATAAATTTAACAGAATTCCCTACAATTGCCTTTCTATATATACTACAGACAACATAAATGCTATAACAATGATATTAATTTCCCCAGGACATTCAACCTATTTGCCTCAAATTTTATTGTTGACCATGTTGCTAAATATTCAGTTAGAGGAGTCTACATGGTATCCTCCAAATGTACTATTTTAAGTGGTTCATTACAACCTATTTTGTTAGTGTTTGCCTGTATACCCTGCAGTTATAGCCTGAGAAAAGATAGATAAACAAAAGCAATAGATTCATGGCTCACATATTTTAATTATTTGAATTGTAAGTTACAGCTGCTCATACAAATTGATAGAAATAGACAATTGTAGTGCTCTGAAGGAGCTTCAAATAAATGTCAAAAGAAATTCAAAGGTTATGATTTCACTCATTTCATAATGGACAGGTCTCCTTTGACTACTCGCCTTCTAAAACTGAGTTAATTCCTGAGGCTTTGTAGCCTGGGGGGACAGCCATGGTGTAATAAAGGCCCTGGCAGGAGGCTGGCATGTGGTCATGCCAGCCTGTGTGGCCCCTGGTATACTCCCAGCTCATCTGGCAGAAGCGAATGCATGTGACATTGTGACCAAGGGTTCTTTTAAGGGGCCATAACCATCTTGGAGTACAGTGAGCTTTTCTTACTTATCTAAGAAGAAACTTCAGTTTCTAGGAGTATTAGAAGATATTTGTTCTTCTATATTTTTTTACACTGATCTCCCGTTGTCCCCTCTGAGGTTCTAATGTCTAACTACAATAGTTTGATTTAGACATTCATTACTGTTGTCTCTTGTTTCTCTCTGGGGAATGGCAAATACCATTTTTATTTTTTTTAAATATGTGACCACCATGTAGTTTACTTTACTCAAGCATGAAAAGTATTATTCAGATAGAAGTTTTTCTTCTGTGTTGTTTTCTCCCCTATTTCCTATCTCTTTCACATTTTATCCACTGGAGAAAGAAGTAAGATCAGCTGTAGCCATATGGAATGACCCTTATTACAATCTATTATTAGAGTTTATGCAAATCTGAACTTATCAAATCTTCACATCAGAATTCCTATGTTGTACTCAGACACATTTTAAATATTCGAAAATATCTTTTTATAAAATTTTAAATTATTTTAGGAAATAAACACAGGACTCTGTTTCATCTGTGCTTTAATTAAACTCATATTTGGGAGATAAAAGAAACGAAGGTTATCTTACATTGTGTTTTCTTTATCCTGTTTTATTTCACTGCTAAACTTACCTTGCTTTGCCTAGTCAGAGGCTAACAAATTTCTCTTTTAAGGAGATTCAAGTAAAATTCTAGAACAACATCCTGATTAGTAATGAGGTTGCGGTTAAGATTCAAAAACAATATTGCCTTGGGGAAAATTTCTGTCTTCCTTTTTTAAAATGGAGCATTCAGATGAAATAGATGTGCTTCTTTGAAAAAATACCCATCAAAGCTATACTGGCAGAACTTTTTCCCTTGCTGTGTCTTTATTGATCCATTCAAGCTTCACATTCATATTGGATGTATTTATAGGTATTAATAAGAGAATATACAGTCCAAAAAAGTTAACATATTTTTATGAAGTCTTGAGCTAATCAATTCACCAGACAGAGAAGTGTTACATCTCCAAAATGGCTTAATGTGAAATGAGATGTTTTAGAAGCAGTAGTAAAATATGCACAGAAAAAAAAAAGTTGAATACATGTTTTTAAAAGAAGCTTAATGCATAAATAAGATTTATTAATTTAAAAATGGAAATAAATATCTCTTCGGTACAAGAAAAACTTTGATATACATGTTTTTGTACAAAAGTGTGAGGAGAAAGACACTCAAAATTACTAGAAGGGCTATAAGATAGCACAATTTTTCTAGAAAACAATTTAATACTATATATTTAAAACTATAACAATTCTACTTCTAGAATCATCTTAAGAAAATAATCAGGCATGTACACCAAAATGATGCTGATACAATGCAAAATTGCTTATCATAATGAAAAACTGGAAATTTAAATGCTTAATATCAAGTTTAGGCACATTAATAATATTCCATTTGTATGCACAAAAGTTATAACTACTCCCAACCTGTTTAGCTGATACTAACATCAAAATTTTCATCATAATTAGCTGGAGAAGGTGACTTAGACACTTATAAAATAACGATGATAAAAAAGATCACCAGGGGCCAGCCGAGTGGCGCGATGGTTAAGAACTGGCTTGGGACGCCAGAGGGCCCTAGTTCGGATCCCACATATGAGGGCCAGTGACACTGCCCTCTACAGCTAAGATGCTGAACAACAGCTCAACCTGGAGCTGGGCTGCCATGAGGTGATGGTGTAGGCTGCAGCCCCTGTGGCAGTGGGTTGCCATGGGCTACTGTGTGTAGCAAGCAGCCAGCGTGAGCGGCCAGCAGCCTCAGTGAGCGGCCGTCCAGAAGCCAGAGACTGATCTGCCTCACCCGGGAAGAGCGCAATGATGGTGCCAACTTGGGCCAGTGAAGCAACATCCTCCACAACTAGATTGAAGAACAAAACGACAGCAACTTGTCTGTTTCCCTTCCCCCAATTCCCCAGCACTGTTCCCATCCCCCCAATTCCCCAATAAAAATCTTAAAAAAAAAAGATCACCAGAAGCTAAAGTTGCTATAAATTATCCATCAATAACTAATAATCCCATGAACATGTCATTTCTGTCACATGACTCAAAATTTACTTCTGAACAAAATCAACAAATGTTGATTGAATTTTAATTGAAAAGATGTTGGTTAATATTATGTTTACAATGACAGACTAAAGTACAAATCATATGTAAAGTACAGGTGGTTAATTCTAAATCATATATAATGTTTTATGAAAACATTTGATTCCTTCTACTTTAGCATGGAAATAAGAAGAAGGAGAGAGAGAGAAGAAAGAAAACAGGAAACGAAGAAAAGAAGGGAGGGAGGGAGGAAGGAAGGAAAGAAGGAAGAAAACAAGGGAGGGAGGGAGGGAGAAAGGGAGGGCTAACACCACACTAGCAAAGGGAGGACAGCACTGTGTATCCAAAAGCAATAAAAAGCCACTACTTCCTGACACCTCCCCAACCTCTAAATCATAACCAATGAGGTTTCAGGCCATCTGAGGACAGTGAGTGAATAAATCTAGGGCACAGGTGATGGATGATAGTAAAGAGTTGAAAGGAGGAACATTGGAAATACTGAAGGTGGGATGGATTTGATGGGAATGGTAGAAACCTGGGCCCTGCCTGTGTGCTGCGCCCCACAGGGCATCTCTGGGAGAAGAAGCTGGACCCTGAACCACAGTCTAGTGGACAGTAGTCAGAGTAGTCAGAGTCTCTACAGGAATATCTGGGCTCAGTGGGCAGGGCTAAAAGTGGGCCAAAGTGCCAAGAATGAGACCCGTTTCTGAGGGGTCTGGGGCACATTGCCTGGGAATACAGAGGATGGCACTCAGCAAGAGTGTCAGGTGGCAAAACGGATGACAGCAAAAGGGACACTTACTATGTCTGGGTCTACAAAGGTGTTCCTATCAGCGTGAGTTTTGAGGATTACACTTCAGATGAAGGTGATCCTTAAAATCACCATGAGTTTTAATTATACTATTGTATTTAATTCTGTAATTGGGCAAAAATGTCACTTAAATAATTTTACTAGAATAGTCACTGGAATTATTTTAATATATTCTTGCTAAACATAAAATGATTGGCCTTGTATCTAATTAGCCACATTTAAAATAATTAATTACCTCAAGATAAACTATAGCCAAATTATATTTCAAGGTGTTTAATTATGTGTTAAAGGATTACAGATATAAATATGTTCAATATTCAAGTGACTTGTATATAATTTAACTAGGAAAATGTCTCATTTTTATTAAAGATTTGAGGATAAAAATTTATTCAAAGACTTAGAACACTGGAGAAACATGGTTAAGTATAAATGCCACGTTCATGTTCTGTGGTCAGATGACAAATGTTTGACTTTTATAGACGTACGTGGAGTGGAAAGGGAACTTAAGAGCATCTGACATTAAATCCCCTCTTTAGCATCACATAAGATTCCTAATGATGCAAGAATTATTACATCATCTCAAGGTCTTGCCTCTCCAGAGTCAGTCAGAAGTGTCCTTAGATAGTTTAGTTAACAGAAAAATCTTTCTTTTTTTTTTTTTTTTTTTTTTTAGCTGAGCCATCCCGCCACCTGTTGGCAGCTCACGGCTGCTCAGCTCGGGCTGACTCGCAGAAAAATCTTTCTTATATTAATCTAAAATAATTCTCCTAGAAAGTTCCTCTCTTTTTCATTCAAGTCTGAAACTACAAGTCAACAAGAAACAAATCCAACACCTCTTGCACATGAAAGCTCTTAGTTGATGTAAGAGGAGCCCTCAAATTCCCATGTAGCCTTCTCTTCTATAGTTCAATGTCAAATTGCCTTCAAAGAGGCTTGTCCATCAGGCTTTCGATTCCCTTTGCAGTTCTGGTCCTTTTAGCTTTGGAGACCTTCTGGCTTATCAATATCTCTCTTAAAGTCTGATGCTCTGGATAAACACAGTGTCCCAGCTGAGATGCAATCAAATGACAGGAGAACAGGACCATCGCTTTCTTCATTCTATCCTTTGATCAATATATCCAAGAATAAATTAACTTTTCATGGAGGTGTGAGTTACCATGACTCACATCAAATGATGTGATTTCACTGTACATCTGGATAGGACTGGATTTTCCAGAGGTAATCTGCACATCTTTAAAATAGTCCTTCATCTATTCTCACTCATGAGGTCACTTTCTCTCAGTACAAAAAGGAAAACAGCAGCTCTAAGACCAGCCAAATGCACAATACAAGCAACTGTTCCAGAGAAGGTAGTTGGCACCATAATTGGTCAGTGAGGTACACGGCATCTCCCTTTTCTTTGTTTTCTTCTTAGCAGGTCCAGTGCATCAAGATTAGCACCTTCAAAAATGACAAATCCCAGACATAAAAGTGTTTTTCTATAAGCGGTCCAAAACTCAATTTTATGAGCCAGATATTCATGGAAAATGGTGTTTGATTTGTTATTCTGGCACTGTTCCCCTAAATCGTTTGAAACCCAGAAAATAATAAGATTTTTTTCATCAACAGGACCAAAAAAAGAGTGACACTGAATAGAACTTTAAAAACTATGATCTTGATGAAGGATTTAGTTTCCACTAAATTTTCCCATCACAGTGTATTTTCATGAAGAGCCATTTCAAAAAAAAAAAATAAAACTATTAACAATCTCTAATCTTCTTGTTAATTATGTGTGTGTGTGTGTGTGTGTGTGTGTGTGTGTGTGTGTAAAAATAAAATATCATCAAGAATAAGCTTGTCACTTGATGGTGTTTTTTATTCTAACAAAAGTCCCCACAGTAATAGTACTTAGCTGATATCTTACCATTTGACTGTCATATTAAGACCTTGATCCCCGAATCATGAAATCAGGCTAGTATTCATGCACACAATGACTTTCCTCTGAATGTCACTTAACAATGAATGTATTTATTGCTTGACTAAAGCTACTCTGAGCAAAGAGTTAAGGATGCAAATTCGTTTTGTGTTCAGGAGAATCTTCTTAACACATGTACAAACACCCAAATTATGGGCCCTTTCTGATTCAATCCTATTGTTTCGCAAATGCTGGTCACTTAATACATATTTGTTTAATGCATAAGTGTATTCACCAGCATTTTTCTGCAATGACACTCTTGGTTATGTGACATTTGATGTACTATCTCCCATAGACATGCAGGGAGAGCTCCAGAGAATTGTAGTAGCAGCTACATCAAGGCCAGGCTCTTTTTCATGGGCTAAAAATGTAATACTTGGAGCAATCTTCAGATTAATGGAACTATTCTTCTTAATACAGAGCCCATACCAGTTACTCTTAATCCAGTATTTCTCTTCATGAATGAAAGCGTTAGCAATTTTAAGTGCAAAAGTAAAGTTGACCCTTGAACAACACGGGTTTAAACTGTGCAGGTCCACTTATACATAGATTTTCTTCAATAAATACTGAAAATGTATTTTCTATTCCTTATTTTTTTCTTAATATGCTTTTTTCTCTAGCTTAGTTTATTGTAAGAATGCAATATATAATACATGTAGCATGCAAAATATGTGTTCATTGGCTGTTTATGTTATCAGTAAGGTTTCTGGTCAACAGTAGTCTATTAGTAGTTAAGTTTTTGGAATGTCAAAAGTTATACACAAATTTTTTTGACTGTATGGGGGATTGGTACCTCTAACCCCAGTGTTGTTCAGAGGTCATCCAACCCAATTCACCCTCTGTCTAGATAGGAAACCAAAGCCCAGAGAAGTTGCTCAGGAAACCAAATAACCCAAAATTATATACACAGGCCTCTTGAGTCCTGCTCATTTTCACTACAGCACCCTACAACACTTTATGTGAGATATAAAAGGTTGAATTAAATATGGCATTTTGAATAAAAATTAAAGAAGCAAAGAACATTTTCTAACCATTTAGATTTTTTTCCATTGTTTTGTTTCCGCCTGACTAACTATAACAAAACAGCCCTGCTCTCCTTCTTTACATGAATGGCTCCTACTTGCCTTTCAGAACTCAGCTCAAAGGTTATTTCCTCAAAACAAACCAAAACAAAACAAAACAAAATGTTCCATCACCCACTCCCCACCCCCATATTAAACTGAATTTCCCTCATCTCAAGTTTCTTTCACTCGTAGCACTTACCTCACTTATAACTGCACATTCTTCTGTGGCTGAGTGATTAGCATCAACCTCCTCTACTACACTCAACATTGATTAGATTACTGATGGCACATCTGATTTTGCCAGCCATGTACACCAGTTCTTAGGCCAGGGTTTCAGCACCCAGTAGGTACTCAGTACATATTCCTCGATTGAGGCCATCCTTCAAGCTGACTCCCATAGCTTCGGTATGAATCACAAAGTTGAGAAGTCACAGGTTATTTCTAAGGTGAATTTAGAAAATATTTGAAGGTCTTCATATGAATTCTAAGAAAAAAAATAAATCCAAAAAATATCCATAGTAATTATAAAGCAAAATTGTTTCCCCAGAGTGAGCCCTGGGTTAGCTCCCTACCTCTGTGAAATGTTTTGTTTTTGCCACAATTTCCATATCACCTCTGGTGTTCAAAAGGCCTATAGATCATGGTGAAGATTCAGAGAAACTCAAAATGAGCCTTAAGAAGAAAAAATAAAATGTAATGGTTATAAGAATATATTGTTTCCTCATTCATGCTTCATTTGCACTATTCCCTTCATCCTGATGGGAACTACTAAAAAAAAACAGTACGAGCTCATGAGTATCTCAAAACATACTTCTTACCGTGGTGAGCATATTTAATGATTCTTTTTCCTTATTGGATTAGTGAGGAACTAATGAACCATCATATAAGCTTTTTCTGGTTTGTTTAAACCCAGCAATGACTTTATCTCCTTTTTCTTATCCCTATTAATTCCTTTGAGTCGTACATCTACTCTTCATCTCTTGACTAACCAACCTACCTTTGTCACCACCTGGAAGGGAAACAGTACACACCAGGATGGGCAGAATAGGAAGCTCTAGCCCACAGACCTCCGCTTGCCACTTTTTCTCCTCACCTGGTTTTATCCACAGCAATATACTGTGGCCTACGTGTGGATGTGAAATCTCACATGTCCAAGGTCCCTACACACAGCTGCCTTTTGATCAGACCCTGAGCCTATAAAATGCAACATCTTTATGTGAGTCACCCTTAAGAGGATTAACCTGGGGAGGGAGCCTGGTTAGATGCTCAAAGCAGGGTGAATTAGAGATAGTATGGGGAGGGAGTGTGACAAGTCAGGTGTCGAAGACTTTGATGAATAAAAGACATAGTGAAGTTCAACAGAGGCAGGAATGATGAGGCAGGAAGGCATAAAAATATAGCCAAGTGACAGGCTTCAGTGCAGGAGAGGTCAAGATGAAGGCTGATGTGAAATTACTTGGAAGACGCTATGGGGAGTCAAGAAATAAATGTTGATAGCACCTCCTAGTCCTATAAAGAGCAGGCCATGTGAAAATACGCACCCATGATTTAAAGGCTTGAGACAGAACCAAGTTTTAGTTAGAGAAGAAGGTAGAGGGAGTGAAGAGGATGACGCAATAGGAGGGGTTAACTTTCTGATGCTCTGAGATGGTAAAGCCATGATTCTATCGCTCACCATTGCATCCCGAGGGTCAAGTACAGTGATCTGCACATTGTATGTGCCCAATATTAAAATGGGTGAATTTATGGGGCCGACCGAGAGGCGCGATGGTTAAGAACTCGCTTGGGATGCCAGAGGGCCCCGGTTCGGATCCCACATATGAGGGCCAGTGACACTGCCCTCCACAACTAAGATGACAGCAACTTGTCTGTTCCCCTTCCCCCAATTCCCCAGCACTGTTCCCATCCCCCCAATTCCCCAATAAAAATCTTAAAAAAAAAAATGGGTGAATTTATGGATTACACTTGACATAAGGAATAGCTTTCTAACAATGGTTCTTTCCAAGGATTACCTTAAATATGGAGAATTGTGTAGACCATCAGAAATTATGTAGACTATCAGAAAGCTTTAGATAGCCTTTCAGTTCTGTTCCAAAATTATGAGTTTACCACACTGACTAGATTAACTGAATTTCAATGCTCCAATACTTATGACACAAGTATGAGTTGTGATTGAAACACACACCCAGATACACTTTGCACAAGTATTTTTAAATTATTCTTGTTATAAAGAAAAGCTGAAAAACTTAACTGTCTTTAGTTTACAAAATATCACAGAGCTTCACTAGGATTTTAACATTTGGTAAAAAAAGTCAAATGAATGTGACCACTTTCTAATTAATGCAATTACTAAAAATATCATTAATTAGGAACAATTTTCACATCAACAGAGCAGTCATAACAGTGTTTGTGAAACTACAGGTTGCAGCCCATTAGTTGGTCATGACTAGAATGCTTTTAGTGAAATAGAAAATAAAACATCTCATGTTGTACATAACTATTGCTTGATTAAACTCTGCCTTCATTGTATGTATCATGTATCATAGCGATAAGAATAGTTTTTAAATATTTTATCACGTGTTATGTTTTCATTTATTGCCCAAACATGTATTGAGCGCCTACTGTGCTAACATTCAGAAGCAAAGCTGATCTTAAAAATATATCTCACATTAACAAACTGAAAGGAATTCAACCTAGTTAGAGCATCAAGTGTAATGATTGGAGATGAGACAGGGAGAGTAGGCAGGGTCAACCACATATAGCAATTTGGACCTTAAATCAAGACACTCAAAAGAATTATAAGCAGGTTGATAACATAAAAATATTTCTATCTGAGCAGAGTAGGGAATAGATATTGTCAGGAATAAGACAGGTGGTTAGGTAGCAAGTCAGACGGGAACCATCTAAGTGAGAGGTGAATGTAGGATAGAGCAGAGCACCATTTACAACTTATGTGTACACTTATAAACTGACAAAATACTTCTTGCTTCCAGAGCAAGAAGTTAGAATCTGCTTTAAACCTACACACAGTATAGTCAGTCAAATAACAATTCACTTACTAGATTTGGGTCTTGTATTTTTTGTGCTTATCATTCAGGATGTTTTTAAAATGGCCTCAAAATAAAAAAGAAAACAAATACCCAAATCACTTTTAAAGATGTCAAGTTTTAGTTATGTTTGATGAATCCTGCACAAAGTTAACCAATGGCCTGCATATGTTTGCAAAAGACTTTCCAATCTTAATAAAATGTAATACCATTCACTTTCCTCCTAAGTAACCATTCCCACAGGAAGAGTATCAGGAACACAGTGCGTCTCTCTCTTTTGATGCATAAACGAGGGTGGAAATTAAGATGAGGAGAGGAATTATACCCCAGTGACCCCTAAAGGATTATTATTGCAAGACTTCTGAAATAGCTCAATAACTTTTGTCGCTTCTTTTTGGAAAGCTGAGTAGCTGAATTTTAAACCTTCACTCTGTCCCTAGTAGAGCTGAGGAATACGAATTCCTCAGTAACAAACTGGGTTCAACAAACATTTAAACATTTGCTTAGTGCTGGGGTCACGACACTGATAAGCTGCAAAGAAGTTCACCAGCTAGCTCTGTAGAGACTCTTTTATTTGTACGTGGGACATAAGACATGGATCGTAGCAGAGTTGTTAAAAGCATCAATTCTTGAGTTATATCTAGGATTGGACATTGTTCTCAAGATTTATTAACTGTGTAACTTTGTATAAGTTACTCTTCTAGGCTTTATTGACTTTTCTGTACATGTGGGAAATTATAAAGTGCATGTAAGGGTGGCCGGTTAACTCATTTGGTTAGAGCACAGTGCTCATACACCAAGGTTGCCGGTTTAATCCCCACATGAGCCGCTGAGCTGCGCCCTCCAAAACTAGATTGAAACAACTACCCGACTTGGAGCTGATGGGTCCTGGAAAAACACACTGTTCCCCAATTAAAAAAAAAAAACAATGTATATGTTGTTTTAAAATAATAATAAAATAAAATAAAAGTGTATGTAATGTGGTGCCTGCTATGCATGAAACACGTAACAAATGGCAGATAGAAGCTATTGTTAAGTGATGGGAAAGTAAATTCAAACTGAGGTGTAAAAGTATGGAGGGAAATCATTTCCCTTACCCACCCCCACTCTTACTTCAGTCCAGATTCAAATGCCAAAGTTATGTCCAAACCAAAAATTTCCAGAAAAAATAAATTTATAACTTATAAGTTGTGGTCAGCATCACTACATTGAAAGGTTTTCCCTTCTGAAGGTCATTCCCCTGAGAGAGGTTTTCCATCCTGGGAGCTATAGATATTAGATTTTACTATCAGAAAATTTCCCAGTCCACATATCTAAATTACATCAGCTATAATCTGAGTACTCTGAATTTACTTCAACACCACCAAAACTATGTTTCATCTTTAGGGCTTATATCTGTACCATGACAAATACCACTGAAAATATAATAATTCCCTCTGGACTTAGCAACCCTCTTACAACAGCTCTTTTTGGTTAATGACCCAACATGACACTACTTCAGTCTACAGACATCCATAAAAATACCCTGACCATCTCAGCAAGACTTTCAAATGAATTGTTTCTGATTAGAAAAACCAACATGAAGAGGAAAGTTTAGTTTCATTGAACCTCTTACTAAACAACCCTCAGTGTATCTTGAGTACAGCTTACACAGCATCTCATGTTATTGTGATTTACATAACTTAAGCAATTTAAAACAAATCATCAGATGACTCATTAAATATTGTCTTATACTCTCTTGCTCAAGATTAAGGAAAACAAAAAATTTCTGGTTGTTAAGAGTGACATTAAGATAATTCAAGACTAATAGACCTATTACGTGTTTTTTAAATTATCTTCAAAAGCTCTTTTCCAGGCAGGCACTCTAATCCTCATTCTACACAAGAGGCCTAAGGTCATAGATGCAGTCAACAACAGAGACAGAATCGAGATCTGATTCCAGATATTTCAGTCTTTCCACTTGACCTCGATCCCTCTCAGTCAGGAAAAGTAGGAAAACACCAGCACCAATATTTCTCTGCTGGAATTTAAGAAAAGTGTTTAAGATTCATATAAAGACCAAGAACCCAGAACTCATGTTACCTTCAACCTTCATTCACTTTTACTTCATTCAACACCTTCTCATCTAACATTTACATATGCTCATTTCCAGAGTGAGAGAAAAAAGTGGCGCCTTTGCAACCATTAATAGCAAGCATAGCCATCGTTTCTTACATATGTAAAGCAAAAACTACCTATACTAAATGTATAAGGTTTCAGGCTAACATGCACTGTAACATAAAAAAAAAATCTAAAGAATTTTTAACTATAGTTTTCACAGAGGAATAAAATTTGGGATTGAGAAAGACCTTAATTTTTTTTAACATTATTCAATTTAAACATAAATTGTTTTACAAGGTACATACATCACTTTTGTCACAAAAGAAAATTAATTGAAAGAAAGTAATATAATAGTATAAAAGGATAGTGGCTATTTCTTTGAAGAATGAGGGACTGGAGTAATATTTGACCGAGGTCATGAGTGAAGAGGGCTTGTGTGGTTGATGACAAAATATTTACATTTTTTATCTGAGCTGGCTCATCATTCTTTTTTATTTTCACACCTTGCTTTTGTACCATTTTTAGGTACATTTACTTTCCCTATGAAACTGCTCTTAAAAGAAATCATCAAAACCAATTACCAATATAACCAGGTAAATTATATTCCTGACTTTACCTTGTCCCCCAGAGTAATTACTAATAACTCTGACCTGCACACTCAAAAGTGTCCCAGTTTGGACAATAAATTACATTGTCCCCTACAACTTACCTACTCGCATTCTGGTACTTTTAAAGCTGAAAGGAAACCTTGAAAGGCAGCTGGCATTAGGTGGTTTCCAAAACGCCACCCAGAGAGCATTTTTAAATGTGTTATAAAGTTTCTGGTTGTCCCAATGCCTACAAGAACTACTGGTATTTAGCAAGCTATAGCCGAAGGTGCTTATCTTTCTACAATGTGTGCAATAGAATTGTATAATGAATAATAATCTCTTGTCTTAAAGATGAAAAATCAGAGGACCCAAATGTGAAATGAATGCTCTAAGAGCAAGATCTTAGTGAATAGCAGATCCCATGGCTAAAACCTTGGGCTCTTGCCTCATCTATCATCTTACACGTCATACATGAATTGTTCTCTCCATCTTCCTTTCTTCCTGCTTTCCTTCTTTCCTTCCTTCCCTTTTCTCTTCATTCTTTTCTTCCTTTCTTACTTAACATTGACAATGTCATTAAACTTATAAATAGTGGAAAATCCAACTTAGTACCAGAAAGCAGGGGATAGTTTATTTGCCAACTGCATGAAGTGATTTGGGGGTAAATCACTGAAATACAGATTAAAGACATAAAATCTCACCTCTTCTAACCCTTCCTCCAGGTTTTCCTTTCTCACCACCCAGCCAAGTTCAACTTCTTATTTCTCAGTACGCATGACACAACATTTGTGGTGGCTTTCAGGGAGATTTATTATTCAGATTTTCATTAAAATAACAACTGAATTAACTCAGTAAAAATGTTGCTTACCTTAATAAACCTCTTTAAAGTTTTGCAAATTTACATCTAATAATACTCTTCAGTGTCATTAGGGCATTAATAATCTGTGCCTAAGACCAATAAAAAAAAAACGATATACTTTTTATTTAAAAGAGGTAGTTTTTATGGAACTTGGCGCTTCATGAACCTTACATAAAATCACTGACTTAGGCTGAATGAATCTGAGAACTTCTTATCATCTGTTGCCTCTCCATGTATTTCCCCGCCACGGAAAATGTACAGGTATGTTGGCTCAGGCCTACAGCAGTTTTATAAGATAAATGACTTCTGATTTGCTTGAAGTTTTTGCATTACTAAGAGGACTGAGGTAGGAAGAGAGAAAAGAGAAGTGGAGGTGGAAGAGTAAAGGCAGTAATTTAGCAAAAAGCAGATAGTATATCATATGCCACTTGTGGAGAGGTCCTTCAGCTGCGACTTTGAAATCCCAAGAAATCAGGTTCACTGATGCAGGACCACTTTCTATAAATCATGTGCCTGAATGAACTGTTGAAGGAAATAGAGATGTATCCTAAGGGCTTTCTTCTCTCTCTCTCTCTCTCTCTCTCTCTCTCTCTCTCTCTCTCTCTCTCTCTCTCTCTCTCCCTCTCTATCTTTCTATTCTATTTAAATAAAATAGAAAGGAGACAAAAACTGGAAATTGTTTAAAAGCTGATTTCAGATAACCACTGAAAACAACATTGTGCAGTCATCGAAAATGTTGGAGAATAAACTGATAAACAGGAGTCCAGGAGGTAGGACCCAGGAAACTCACATGTGATGTTTTGTTTTTTTTTTCTCAAGTCACAGCCAGAAATCAAATCAAACCCAGAGATAACCTGTGTTGTTTATTTTTTCCTTGCATCTGAACACCTCTCATGGAAGAGTCATTTTTTTCCATCTAGTTTAAGATCCGTTTAGACTAAAACCAATGGGGAAAAGGTGAAAGAGTGTGAAGAACAAAAAGAGATCCACAAGTGAAAAGACACAACACTTTCCAAGAGTGTGAGTGCTGTGCTGCAATAATAATTCCCTTGAGCTCTGTCCAGGCTGCATGTTAACTTTCATAGTCTTAGATTTGCTCTGAGTTCAAGGTGAATTACAGTCATTTTTAAATGCTTAGTGAAAATAGAGACAAAGCCATAAGATACCATTTTACTACATCAGCCAAAAGCATCGGTCATTAAAATAGACCCAGAATGATTTATTAAAAGGAGGACATGTTAAAAAAAAAGCTAAAATAAAGAAATTAATACTTCAAAATTGGAACAAGACAATACAATCAAAATAACAAAGTCTGAAAGGTAAGAAAGAAACAAGAAGGAGGAAGAGAGAAGGAGACGGTTAATGGAGGCAGACACTGAAAAAAATATCTCACTGATGAAAAAAGAACAAAAATGTTAAAATGTAAGTGAATAATGCACCTAAGAATTAAACACAAAGAAGCTTAAAATTCCATACTTCTACTCAGATAAAAGATCCTTGTCAGAGGGAAGGTAGAATCTGGTCAATGACCCAGGAGTGAAAAAAACAAAACAAAAGTGATTGAGGCAAAAAGCAGAAAGAGCCAGTGTGACAATGAAAGTACAAGAAACCAGGAATTAAAACAAGAAATTTGAAATTGGAGGAAATCATCTCATTGTCTTCAAAAGAATATATATTAGCAAAATTAAAAATAAAACTTAAGCATGAATTCCATGACCATTTAAAAAGATGGAATCACCAAACCAATAGCTTCTATGTCAAAACATACAGGTACAAACAGCTTTCACCAAATCCTTCTATACATGTAGGATAAATGGAAAATCACCCAATTCATTCTCTGGAGCTACTGTAAATTTGACACCAAACCTAGACAAGGACAGTACAAGAAAAGGAATCAGAGAGTAAGCTCAGCTAGATTAGGCAAGAGGGGAGAAGTCTTACAAATCCATAAGGAAAGAATGAACTTAATTCAGTAATGTTTCTAGCTTTTCATACTCATATAAAGAAAGGTAAAATTAAATCCCCCAATTAGCGAATGATGTTTTAGAATATTTTCTTTGGAAATTTACAAATGTTGCATCATATTTTTTTACTCAATAAGCTGGCTTTGTACATTATTTTCTTATATTTTAAATATTAGTAAAAGACAGAGAAAATTACAATTTATGGTGAAAAACAAGTCTGTGGGATAATGACAGATGTAGTGATGTGTTTATTGTTAAAGTGCCTTTAAAAAAAAACCTATGATATCTAATTTTCCAGTGTACCAGTTTTAGAACATTTGTTCTCTTTGTCTTATCTCTTATCACTTATTTTAAAAAGTTAACTATTTTTTGAATGAAGTTTTTTTTTTGAAAAATTTATCTCAGGACTGATTTATAATGAATTACCTATTAATTAAAGAATAATCTTTACTTCTTGTAGAGAAGACAGCAATACACATTCATTGATATGAACAGCTTCGGTTCTTCATTCATTTTCACACACTGAATACTAGGCGTATGCCTCAGAGCAGGGAACAAAAAAAAAAAAGATGACCCATCAAGCAAAGTCATCACAGTTTGGATAAATAGGTTTCACCGCAGCACAAGGCAACTACACTCAATTAGCTACAAAATGAATATGAACGTAAAAAAAAAAATGAATGCAGAAGTTTGACTTTCATTTTCATTCCTGCACTAGTTCTGTTCTCAGACATGTCAAAAATGAGTTGCATATATGTTTTATGATAATAGAAATAATGCCAACCTACTTTACAGAACTGTTGGGAGCCATGCAGGCTGGCTTTAGTGATGCATTGTTTTGCATCTTGTTTTGCTCCTTTTTGCACCTGTAGGATGTTTACTTAACACTAAGGTACATGGTGAGTACAGCCAGTTCCTAAAGAGACACAGAAGATTTGTAGCTATTTGGGTTAATGGAAGGAAGTGTTCTGGGAGGCTTACCCCTAAGGTCTCCCTGACCTTTAAAGTATTTAGTAGATAGTTAATTATCTCCTTTTGAAGGAGGTAATGCATGTTTATCCCTTCTGTTTTGCACGTACCCTGGATGTATATAAGGATGTTGGAAAATAAACTCGGGGCTTCAGTATTTACTGGAGTCCTCCCGGTAACTCTCTCTCTTCTGTCTCTTTTCTTAATCCTAATGCCCCCCTTCAGGACCGTTTGAGATCATTTGGCTCCGATACAGAACCTGGGAAAAGCATAATGATAAATAGTATACGTGAATACAGCAGTACACAAAACACATATGAAAAGAGATGAATGGGTATATGATTACACATAAACATGAAAAGAGCTGAATATGTATAAATGGCCTTCATCTACAATGAATTACCTCATTGTTGACACAAGGAAGATAATAAAGGTTCATACAAAATCCAAACCAAATTCAGAATTTTGCCAAGAGTACCAAATTGTACTAACCAAAGTAGTGTGTGTGTGTGTGTGTGTGTGTGTGTGTGTGTGTGTGTCTCCATCCAAAAAAAAAACATCTCAGCAGGAACATCCCTGGATAAGAATAGGATATATGTGATTCTCAAAGAGAGTTGCCAAGACTACCTTACCCTCTGCCAGTGGACATGGCTGAGTGTGATGTCGGCAAAGAAGTAACAGAAATGATGGACATAAAACAAAGCACAGCATTTCAAACAGAGAGTCTTTCTTTTCCAGTCATACAGGAGACATTGCTAATCTCTTCTCAGCTTTTATAGGGATAACCCCAGAGGTATAACTTCTGGGTATAAGACGAATAATGACATGTAAAACAAGTTAAATTGTTATGATTGATTTGGTATATTTTATGCTTGTATCAAATTTATACAGGGCTATATAGGAAATGCTCCTTAAAGTTTAAAATTTTAAAAGAAAAGAAAATCTAAGGAGAAAAACGTGTAAGTAGCATGTCAACATAGAGCAGCACTTTGATTAATAGCTGCTTATACTTTTAGTCTGGAATTTCTCATTTCCTTAATTCTACCTTACAGATGGAATTGGTATTACTCCCCCATCCAAGAAATTTAAGAGCCATTATGTCTGTGTTATTCTCTAAATGAACTAATCTCTTGATACAGACTTGAAAGTCACATTCCAGTTACCCAATATTTTCCATGTGCCTAATAAATTGCTTTGCCAAAAAAATCCCAGAAGCTGGTCATAAAATAATGTCTCTAAAATGCACACCTACATCAAATCGTGTTGGAACTAAGAAAAGGTTTAAGGAACTTTGAAAGCTTCATTTTTAGCTCTCTTGCTAATTTCTTGAATTCAATGTAGAGTCAAGAGCTAAAGATCCCAGCACTGTTATATTAACACCCCTTCTAACAAGATTTCTGCCTCAAGAAAAAAAAATAGAGTTGAAGAATTTAGAAATGCAGCATGTCAAAGTCTTCAGATCTAGAGACTACGGGTATATGCAAATCTTTGCCTGCCAGGTAATTATTTCAGGATTACCTATATTGTCAATCAACTACACCTGTCAAGCACTCTGTTCTGTTGTCCATCAAAATCTCTACTCAGGAGTCACTGCTTTGACTGATACAGAGAGGTTATTGATAATCCTTGTAAGTTTACAAATATGAAGAGTGCTTAATTTTTAACCCACAAAATTAGGCCAGTATCGCAAAATCTCCCAAGAAAGGACCACAGATTCTGTCTTCATTAAATCCCATCAGCAGAGATTTCAGCAGGTCTGGGATCTTACAGATGAAAATAAAGCAGCTTAAATTCTACCTGGTTGCATTTGTTGTTGCCTTTTTCCATACGTTTCCATAGTCATCATAAATGAGGTCAGAGTGATAAAGAATCTTGCCTCAACATTCTTCCATTTGTTCAAAGTAAAAAATAAAAAAATCCTACTGAAAATATTCAGTTTATTCATGCAATGTGTATTTCTTCAATGTCTATTACCTATTAAGTTCTTTTAAAAATTTATCTTATAAACAGTGCCTTTTCCATCACCCCTCACGTGTTTGGGAATTTGTGTAATAGAACGATAAATTGATATGATGGGAATTTTACTGACTTCTGTAATAATCAAGTTTCTCTAATCATAAAAAAAAATCCTTGAATATAGTAAGCTAAAATACACCCTCCAGAATCTGTGAATATCATAATCTCAAGAATGTGTGAATGTGTTACTTTCCTTACATAGTTAAAACAACTTTATAGATGTGACTAAATTAAGGATCTTGAGATAGAAACATTATCTTGGATCACCTAAGTGGGCCAGATTTAATCACAAGAGTTCAAACAGCAGGGAGGCAGTAGTGTTAGATTCAGAAAAGCTGATTTGATGACAGAAGCAGAGAGAGAGAGAAATTGGAAAATGGTGAACTGCTGATTTTGAAGATGGAGACTGGGGCCACAAGCCGAGGAATGCAGGTGGCCTGTAAGCCGGAAGACGCCAGGAAGCATTCTCCCTTAGAACATCCAGAAGGAATGCAGCTCTGACAAAACCTTGGTTTTAGCCCAAAAAGATCCAGTTAGAACATTTGCCTTCCAGAACTGTAGGAGAATATATTTGTATTGTATCCACGGAGTTTATGGTAATTTGTCACAGCAGCCATAGGAAACTTATGTCCTGAGTTATTTGAAATTTACTGTATTTTAATTAATATTTGTGTATGAAGTGCATGCAAGTGTAACAAAGATGATAAGGTCCTAATCAGCCCTAGTGGCATAGGAACCTCTCTTTACCTGGTCCTCCTAACCTAATTTACAAAACTTTGTTTAACAGTCTCTTTTTGGCCTAACTAGAGACTTCTTAAAGCACCTTAAAAATTATTTTATAAGGACTTCATCAAGCAATTAACTCTTATGTTAATACATAACTGTTATGTAGAAGAGTTCACTAAATAGGTGAGTTATTAAAATAAAATTATAGGTAAGTTGATTACATTTTATTATGCAATTTCCATGTCTTTTTCGCTAAAAAGTTTATAAAGTCATATACGGTTAAAAGAAATGTATAGATGCTCTCTGAAAGAAGTTTGCTTCATTTTTTTTAATTTTTATTACTTGGTTCACTGTTACCCCAGTCCCCTTGAAGTTTGAGCTTCCTTTTATCAGAATGGAATGTCAATCCATAGATAATTCTGTCTGAATTTTGTTCAAGATTCAGAATCTTCATTCTAGGGTCTCTTTTACTAATAGCTTTATTGATTCTGATTTTCTATGGACTACTATATATTTCATTCAACAAGTATTTGTTGCATGCCTTCTGTGTGCCAGCCTTTGTTCAGGATACAAAAATGACAAAATTCCAGTTTTATGGAGTTTACAACCAGTGGGTCTGAGCAAATGTGAAGCAATAAATGCCCTTCCATGTAACACTAGCAGACGTTCCTACTGGAACCACCTCCCAAAACCAAAGAATGGCTTCTTGTCTTTCACTGATGGAGAAGAAAGAGATGTGGTGGTGAGACGTAAGAGGAGTATGATAGAAAGGGGCATCAGAGAGGTGATTTTTGGTGGCCCTACTGAGTTGGAACACACATGCACAAATTTCCATATGGAGTACTTTTTCAAAACATCTTCACCCATTACTACAGATTTCAATGATGATTTCCTCTGACGCCCAGGTGAGCGTCATTTCTGGTCTAGAAGTGTCTGGTTTTGCTGCTGAACAATCCCATGCCTATATATGCATTGTTCACAGTGTCTCCACCACGATGAGAAAAAACGAGCCAGTAAGGGCTGTCGTGGCTTAGCCCTTGGGCACTGCAACGGCAGCTTCTTGGCTAAGGAAGTAATTTAGCATCAAGATATGGAAAGCCTGAGCTATAGAGAAGAGAGGGTGGGGTACAGCTCCCAAAATACAACCTGGGATCCCCAAATGCCCTCAGGGAAGACATCTCACCTCTTTGAGCTTCTCTTTCAACACATATTGACTGAGAAACTTTAATTAGATAACCTTTATTCTCCCTCCCCGCTCTAACATTCCATAATTCTGCTGAAATTAGAGATTAAGATATGTAAGTCTAGAATCTCTTAACTTTACCCCCACATGTAACATAGTTAATGATGTTTGAATTGTTGCCTCAGTTCAGGATCTTACTTGCTCTTCTAAGGTACATGGAGCACAAAAACCTATTGAAAAGTACTGTTCTCAAAGCACTGTTAAAATATACCCAGAGGCGCCGACAACTGTATTTACATTCTGAACTCAAATGTCTGCGTATGTAGACTCCATATGGCTTAATCTCAAGAAACGTGGTTTATAATTTAAGATTTGTGACAGCGATATAAGAATTTCTTCATTCAACATAGTATGATACTTTTGAATTTTTGCTTTACAAATTAGAAAGGATTTTTCTTATTTTTGAGGGTAGGATGAACTCACAAAAAATTAAACACCCTCAATGTACCATATTATCTCACTCCATTTATGAGATTTCTGTCTCAAACACACACATCCACACTCAAATATACTTATTAAAAACTGAGCAAAACATATCCACAAAATTCTGCATTTAGCACAGTTAGTTTCAGCTCATTATCTCTATAAATACGCCAGTGCTTGTGGTGAAACTCCATATAAGTCCACAGAAGATCCTCAACCATTAAATGAAATATATATATATATATATATATATATATATATATATATATATATATATATATAGTTTGCATACTGTATCTACTAGGTTAGGAAAATGAACTGAAATTCTCTTATTTTTTCAAATGAAGTCAAAACCAAAGAAAAGTGTTTTATAACTAATATTCAATCAGAAAATGCAAGCAAACACAACATTCAAAATTTTAAACATGCCACCATAAAACTTGAAATATACAAATGCATTTAAATGTGTCTATTAATGTTAAAGTACATATATATTTTTTTTAAAATGAGGTATTTGTTCAGAAACACAAAAAAACTTTTGGCAATAAGAGGCCGCCACTATAAAAAACAATTGTAGTCAAATCACCTAAAGATGTTATTAAACCAAGGGCCCTTTCCCATATAAGTGAGTGTTTTCAAGATTAAGTCATTTTTCAAAGTTCAGCTAAGAATGATTTTGAATAACTTTGAAAGGGCTTTGGTGAAACATCACAGAATATTCTATGAGTTATTCAACATTTGGACATGATTGTGAATATATTTCTATCACATTTTCATGATCTCTTAAAAAATACTTTCAAAACATCTTGAGAGCTCTCTAAGGAGTCATTTGAGGAAAGCCATATTCCAAACTACAGTCGTGTGGATGTGTGTACAGTTATTCTGAGATAAAGTGACCATCGGCCATTAAAAGGAGAGATTTACCTGAGCAATGCCCAGTAGTAGGTAGGCACATTATTTTCAATCAGTCATTTTTATTGAAGCACCATCACTGGACAAGTCATGAAGCCCAGCTCCTTTGATAGATTCTGTTAGGAAGACAGAGAACAGTTACTCCTCCAGGCAGAACATGCTAAAGGATAATTTTGTATAACTAGCAAACCAAGGGTGGGCGTAAGTACTTTTGCAATGACTCAATGTTAATGCAGGCAAGATATTATTTGTTTCAAATGAGAAATAAGTGAGTATGATTTTATATTCTACCAAAATATAATGCATACATTGCCAGCATGAGACTATTTTAATTAAATAAATAAGATTAATTCTATGTACAAAAAACATTTAAATGGATTTTATCAAACATATATAACCATATTCATTTTCTTACTGCAGAAATAAAATAATATACCATTTGTTTACTAAAAATTTGTTACAGGTTTTCTATCAGACAGTCATTGAATTTTCAAAAATATGAATCAGCCTCTCTCTCTTTTGTTTTTGAATCAGCCTTTCTTTTAAACCCAATAGATTTTGAACTTGCAGAACTGCACATTCAGGTTTATGAGGAATATGACATCTTCAGAAAGAATGACTGAAATATTTTAACACCAGGGGCTTGTCTTAAATTTAAGTAACTTATAACTCCTAGATCAGTTTCAGGCCTAAAAGTTGAGTTCTCAGCAATACATGCTGATTAACTCTTTGGTTGATATCCCTAAAGGAAATTTTCAAGTAGATTTTTTTTTTTATTAAAGTTTATTGAGGAGACACCAGTTAGTAAAGTTACATAGGTTTCAGGTGTACAATTCTGTAATACATCATCTGTATATCACATTGTGTGCTCACCACCCAGAGTCAGTTCTCCTTCCATCACCATATATTTGATCCCCTTTACACTCATCTACCAACCCTCTCACCCCTTATCCTCTGGTAACCACTAAACTATTGTCTATGTCTATGAGTTTTATTTCTTCACTTGTTTTTCTTGTTGATGATTGGATAAAGGAGTTGTGGTATATATACACAATAAATTTTTAAAATATCCTTAGACTACAAAAAAGTTGAAAAATGTACATGCCTCTCTTAAGTCCAATCCATCTTTAGATACTTCTATTGCAGTCTGTTGCTTCTTGTAACAGAACATCCCTCAAATATGTTACAATATATAAAATATGGAAATGGAAACATAAGAAATCTGCTGACCTAGGTGGATGTTAAGGTTGGTGTGACTGTATACAGAAGGGTCATACTACAACAGACTATATACTGAGGGGGCGACTATCTAACAAAACATAAACATATCAAGAGCTTCCAAGAATGTGTGTAGAGCAACAATCCTTATTTTAAAGTTTCTAGAAGACTGTTGTTGTTGTTGCAAAAAGTAAATTTGAATCTTTAAGTTTTGCCATTTAAAATGACAGTGTTTGGGTCAGAAGCCACTTTTATTTTCCCGAGTGGAAATTGGATGTTGCTTTGGTGACAGACTACTCCCAAATACCAGGAGGAACCACCTGGGTAAGCAGAATGAGTCAGGAGGTTGTAATAAATGCAGCATTATTCATGGAGCCATCTTGAACCCATGCCATGTAAAAGAATTGTCACCTCTTGAGATTGCTGGTTTAGGCTCTGGACAACAGAACTCTATCATGTGGGTAGCACAGGTAGTGATTGAAGGAATAGGTGCTATAAATCAATAATTCAGGGACAAAATAAAGAAAGTGGGATTTGTTTTAGGGATAGAAAGGTTTTGTTTATTTTTCTGAGTTGGGGGGTTGGAGCGTGGGCTCTAGGGAGTGACAAAGTGATTGAAAGTGGCTCATGAGAAAAATAAACACAGAAGCAGCATGGTAGGGGTGGAGAGCAAAAGGGAAGGATAAGGGGAACCCAGAAGAAATCTGGAACACTTATTTGGGTGTGCTCAACGGAGCAGTGATAACTATTAAAGAAATTTGTACCTTTTTTCTTGCTTATATTCTTAGTATTTTGCATTGTAAACCAATTCTGCTCTTTCAGGTCCCTTTTTCAATGTTGCTTGGCAGTTGTAGCTTTTTTTTGCCTATTTCTTTGGAGAATTGTGTGTCTGAGTATGTCACCAGGGAGGGTGGAGGTTGTGACCCCGCATGTCACATCACACTGTGCAGAGGACCGTTGCCTAGACAGAAGATTATGAAAGGGCAAACTCTGGTCGCCACAGCAGTCAGAACAGGAAGCTCAAGCAAGAGATGACAAGCAGACACTTAGGATGAATCTGTGGAACATTTAAGGATCCCTGGGCTATTCAAACTTACCAATGACAGGATCCCTTAAAAGAAAGGATTTACAGCCATCGACAAGAAGATAACCTAGGTTGTGTTATGTATTGGCTGCATTCAAAAAGTAAAGGTGATCCCTGAAGACAGGAGAATTTGGGGGCATTCAGGTTTCATTGTAGAAAGATGTTAAGATTAGACAGAAGAGTGAAACTCAGGCAGCCATCTGTCCCCAAAGCTCTCCCATCACATGCCAGTATTTCCCAGAAATATGAGCACATAGAGTCCCTCTTCTTGCTGGGATTACTTTACTGAAGAGACACATAAAGACCATTCATTTACTATATCAGTTCATTCTATTTACTGACCACTCTACTAATCTAAAATACCATTTTATATTTGGATTAGAAAGATTACGGATGCAGAAAATCTTTTAAAGCAAACTGTCAATTCAAAGCTTTTGGGTTGTACTTGTTTTTGGATTTCCATCATGTTGTGCATGTTTTTTTCTGTTCTTTTCTTTCCTTTCTTTTCTGGGAACAGACTATGAGACAGTGTCACAGTCAGCAAACGACTTGATCTGAACTCCCATTGAGAATGGCTAGAAGTTCAGAAGACATCCTCAGCCAGAAAGAAGAAATTTCCTTTGCCTTATACAGAATGCTTAGAGGGATACACCATTTCTGCTTTTCATTGTTTCGGGTTTTTGTCTTTACTTTAATTCCCTGTTTTACTCTGTGATCTTGCCTGGCAGTTGAGCTTCAGGTTCCAAATCCCTTTTTTCTTGACATTTTCAGTGACATGCTTTCTTGTAACTGGCAAGGAAGGGGGCTACACCTGAGGGCATGGGGACAATATTAACCTGGGAATGAACTGATGTTACTAAACCATGTTCTTATATATCAATACAACACTAAAGAGGTATGTTTCCAGGAAGTCAAGTTTTGATTTCTATTTGGTTTCAAAGAGTGTTAAATCACCTGAGAGAGGATCTTATCTTTAGTGGACTGGAAAAAAACACACAAAAAACAATGCTTTTGTTTTGTTTACAAATTTCCTCCTCCAGTAAATCATTGATGTATACACACTTTAAGAAAGAAAAAAACTATTAAAATTGTTACTACTCAATATATACTGATAACAAAAGATGAATACAAGTCACGTTTGACTTCTGCAATTACAAGAGATACTCAAAGTGGTTACCATCAGCGTCCAGACACTTCTGATTATGGTGAACTACTGCTTGAGCAACATTGACCAAAGTATCCATAGTGTCCATTTGTATACATTTTTTTGGCACTCCCGGTAGATAAGTAGGTAGGTAGATACATAGATAGATGATAAATAGATAGATGATAGATAGATAGATAGATAGATAGATAGATAGATAAATAGATAGATAGATGATAGCTATAGATATCATGTCATGGCATATTTTAATATGGTTTCATTGACTATTTTGAAATGTACAATGCTTAATAGCCTGCCAAGGTAAAATTTGAAAATTATTTCTGTATCACTGTTTAATTCCTTTCTATCTACTTCATGGAGTAAGGAAATAACACCCCTTCATACACTGTAAGAAAATACCTGAATAAACCCATTTAAAATATCTATATTTTTAAGAATTGGGAATCTGCTTCAGTTTCCTTTTGTTTCAAAATTATGTTTTAATTCTTTCAGGGTCAGGAAAGGAAAGATATATAATTTTACATCAGTAGGCTCTATACCTTTTTGCTTTATATTGATTTAAAAATTCAAAGCAAATGTAAAGGAACTGAGAATGTGAGCACATGTGGGTGACACAAAGTGGGTGTTTGTACCACATGTGATTTGCTAGCTCTGTAAATCTTTTCCCCCGTATCTTCCGGGCTGGCAGAGCTGCCATGTAAATCAAATGACCACTTCTGTCCTCTACTCAGCCATGCGTTGTAGGAGATTACTCCAGCCTCAGCCAATCTTGGCAATTCCATTGCCCGGGAGAATAATTTATCTAAAAATTGACATGTAATTCTTTTTTTTTTCTATTAAAAAAAATCATTCTGGGGAGCCCTTTGATTAAAAAAAAAAAAGATATTTGACCAGAGCTTTTTGTCCTGCCCCTGAATAAGGCTCTGAGGGGCAGTAAAGGCTAGAGTTATGGAAGCCCAATGACCACCATGAGGGGACAAGCTTGACGTTGAAGCCAAAGTTCTGAGAAGATCTGAGCCTGTGGTGACATTGCTGAGCAGTTAAACTAACCAGCCCTGAAACTGTTCTCTTCCAGACTTCATGTTCTATAAGATAATAAATTTCAGTTAAGCCATTTTAGAATTTTTTTCTGTTATTTAAAATGAAAGCATCCTTATGGAAATCTATACACATATACATGGATATGTGCATAGATCCACATAAAAATGCAAATAACTGAAAAGTATGTAGTATTTATTCATACATACAAAATAGACTTACATAATATATGTCATGATCTCAAAGAAGTCATATCTGATTATGAATCCTATTAATCCACTTAAGTGTGATTGGAACAATTTACCAATGATTGAAGCAAAGGTATGAAACTCAATTGTACAGATAAATTTACTTTCTAACTTAAAGTTTACTCAAAAATATATTTAACAAAAATCCCTTTAGTTAACTGGAATATTATGAAGACCACATTACACTTCAGGTAGTACATCTCTGAATAAATTATTCACTACACTGAAGTGCCAACTATCCAGCTCCTATATCATTTGCAATGTCCTTTTGTTTCCGTTATTGTTGTAGTAGGGGAATTTTTTTAAAGTACAACGTATTTCAAAATTGCCCTCTGTTTCTGGAGTGTGTTCAGTGCAGTTCCAAATGTCTACTGAAATTTAAATGTAGAAAAAAAATGCATCTGATTCAAAATTTTCTTAAAGATATACTTTAAATTGTTAATTTAAAATCATATCAATTAGACTCAAAACACATTTGTTATGTTTTAATCGCTTAACATCATCTTTTCAAGTTTTTCTTGGAAAAATTTTAGAAGAATAAAATGAGGTGATTTCAGGCTGACATAAAATCTTGAAAGGGGTTATTGATCTTATCACATCACAGCCACATGGATTGTGGACCAGAAAAACTACTGGAAATCAAGGTCAAGTTCAGAGTAAATAAAAGAGAAAATAAAAGTTGGTCAAAGTCTGCAAATGTAGGGAGTCACAATTCTCTAAGAGGACTTTTAGGTGTAACATCTTGGAATGCAGTTTCAGAATCCATTGTCCTTGTAGATGTGGCCTGGCCCAAATGAGCACTCCTTGGAATAATTCCATGGACTGCAGCTCTGGCAATCCTTGCTTTTTGGTGGAGAGAGCTTTGCAGTTCCCTCACAGTCTAAATCTAAGTCTCCTCCAAGAAGATTATATATATCACGTATGCCAGACTGTCTCTCTCTCTCGTTCTGTTTTTTTTGTGTGTGCTTTTTTGGGTTTTTTTGCAGATTAACAAATAAATCCTATGAGTCTCCTAACTTGCCATAGAACCAACTGCTTTTGTTCCCTAAAATGACCTTAGTAAGATCTGTCTCACGTGCTACTAAAGTTCCCAAATCTCAAGTTTCACATAGTAGTCAGAGGTTAATTAATGGTTGGCCATCAAGAACCTAGCATTTTAGGTATAAGGGAATGAAATTTCTATGTTTATTTGAAAAATGTGACAATTACTTTGATTATTACTACCACTGCATGTCAAGAGGCCTCTTACACTCGCAGTGTTTGACTTTCTGTATCATTCATCCATTCACTCACTCATTAAATCAATAATATTTATTGACTTTCCCATGTTACAGAAACCAAGAGTATATGAGTAGATAAGAAATAAATTATCTCTGCATTTAAAGTTTAGAGTTCACATTCAAATAAAGCCTATTACTGATTTATAAGATGCACTGGTCTAAGCTCTTTACATATATCTTCTGTTTTATCCTTTCAACCAATCTTTATGTTATTATTACTAACCATATGATATAACTGGGAAAAAATGCTTACAAAGCTTAGATAAAAGACAGATTCCCCAAGCCAATAAATCACAGGATTAAAACTTGAACCCTAGTGCACTTTACCATAAAAAGTCAATGCTTTCAGGCAAAAGCAAAGACTCTGATTATAGTTATCCATTGAGCAAATATCAACTGAGCACCAAGTAAGGACCAGACATTATAATGGGAACTGGGAAAACAGCAGAGGAAAAGACAAGGTCCCTGTCCATATAGGCCAACATTCTCATAGAAAGACAGACCATTAAGCATGAAAAACAGTAAATAATTTAATTCAAAGTGGAGATAACCTCAATAAAGCACATGAAGCCGGGTGAGTGCATAAAAGGGGGGAAGGAAATGGTTGTCAGTAAAGTCCTGTCTGGGGAAACGACGTAGGAGCAGAGACATGGGTGATTTGAAGGACCCATCATGCAAAGATCTGGGCGAAGACTCTAGGTGTCCAGGAATTGGAAGAGCACATGCAGAGGCCCTGAGATGGGACCAAACTTATTGTGTCTAAGGATCATCAAGAACAGGGGTTGGCCAACTATGTGCTGGGGGCCAGATCTAGCCCACTGCCTGCTTTTGTACAGCCCATGAGTAAACAATGCTTTTCATATTTTTAAGTGGTTTAAAAATTCAAAAAAAAATATATTGTGGCAGGTAAAAATTATATGAAATTCAATTTCAATTCCTAAAAATAAAGTTTTATTGAAACACAACCATGCTTATGTGTATACATATTGTCTACAGCTGCTTGCGCACAAACACGATAGAATAAAGGAGTTGTGACAAAGACTATATGGCTTAAAAACCTAAAATATTTACTATCTGTCCTTTGCAGAAAGAATTTCATGGGAATGCAGGTGACTGCATAAGGAGGAAAAAAGGGATAGAAGATGAGTGAGTGGGGTAGATATAGCCAGCTCATGTGGGGTCTTGAATTCGACTGTCACTGAAGAGGCTTTGGAAGGTTTCAAATAAGGAGCTTGGCTTAAACTTTAAAAAGGTCTCCTTGGATGGTTTTTATGGGGGTGGGTGGGTGAAGCAATGGAGGAAGAATAGGAATGAAAGCAGAGAAAGCAGCTGGGATACTGCATTATTAAAGCAAGATTTAGGGCAGTAGAATAGCAGCTGGAGAGAAGCATCCATTTAGAATAAACTGGATTTCTTCATGGATTGGAAGTCAGGTATCAGGAAAAGAGAAAATAGGGGGACTCTCAAGTTTCTGGCCTTATCAATGGGGCAAACTTGGAGGATTTTTACTAAGACAGAAAAGACTGCAGAGTGCTGGTTTGAAGGAGGAAACAGGAACTGTGTTTTGGACATAATAAATTTGGCATGCCTGTTGGTCTAAAGAACCTGAAACTCAGAGAAGAGATCAGGGTTGCGAACATATATGTAAGCATTATCGCTCTATTGATGGAATTAAAGCCAGGGGGCTTGATGGGATCACTTGGAAATGTTCTATGTGGGCAGAGCAGAGAAGACAAGGGAGCACTGAGCCCCTCAGGTGCTCCATTTAGAGTTCTGAAGATCAAGAGTAAAACTGAGTGGCCAGTGAGGTAGGAAGGAAACCATGAAAGCACTCCATGGAGAAAGAAGTGTCAAATATTGATACTTCTTGGAAAATAGGGACTACGATAGTCCTTAAACTTTAAAATATTATCTTCTTATTAATTATTATTTTTGCTTCATGGTGATCTGTTTTCCCTCTTCCTAACAAAGAAAACCCTAAAACAACTTTTTAAAATTATTAAAACATAATAAAATAAAATAAAATAATTTATTTCAGTAAGCACAAAACTATCAGCAAGCCCAGAAAATACCATTCCATTCAGGAGATTCCAAAATATGTTTTTTAACTACCTTTACAGAGCCAAAAAAAAAAAATCGTAGAGTATGTCTAGATTCTACTCAATAATCAAGTATCCTCTTTATTTAAATGTTATTATTTAGAAAATATAGCAAAGAAAAATGACTCAATTTGTTGTGCTAGTGCAATATCCTACAGACATGCCCATTACATATGCAGCACATTCTAACTGGTGCTTTGCCAAAAATCTGAAAAACAAAGCAGTGACTAAAGAAAGACATGAAATTTGGAAGCTCCAATGAAAAGGCCCCTCTGCTATTTATAGCCTCCAGAAGTCAATACCTCAGTGTATGTCTCTGTTGTGCCTAAGAGGTCCTAGTAAATTTTCTACTATTCTGTAGGAATGAAAGAACAGTAAACTAAATAATCCATGATCTTATGGAATTGGAAGAATTTAGCAACTCTGTATTTTGTAACTGAGTAAAGAAATAAAATAAAATAAGATTTTCTTTCTTATTGTAATTTTGACTGATTTTTATGGAGAAAAACACATTGATCTGTGGGGTTTTGTCCCATTTAGTTCTAAAAATTTATTCAGTTTTCAAGATCATTTAAGTTATCCATCATAATTTTTGTGTGGCTTTCCATGTTAATTGGCATTTGAACTGCATAACATAGTCTCTATCATTTATAAATATTTAAAGGAGGAAAGACAGTTGGCTTTCATGGTTGTTTACTTTAGCTGGAAGAATGAACTATGTAATATTTACTGGTACTGTACTAAAAATAATGCCTGAAAGAAACCCCTCCCCTCCATGAGTTTCACTCTGTAAATATCATAATAGGATTATATCAAATAAACATTAGATTAGTTAAAATAATCTTTTGCAAAATAACCATTAAGCAAGGGATTTTCCAGAAAAAAATAAATGTATACTATTATTGAGTAAAATAGAAGAACATTACTTAAATTAAGATAAATTCCATCTATTTTTTCTGCCCCGTACAGGAAAGAAATTATATTGGTTGGAGATTTCTGTTCTGTATAGAACTGCATTTGATATGATCTAGAACCTTCTGTGATGACTCATGTTGGTAAATTAGTGAAACTCAGCATTGAAAATTGATTGAATGACTTGTAAGAGGCAGGCTCTGTACCAGGTATTGCATGATGAAAGAAAAACTCTCAGTGCACACCCTGAAAGAACTTACATTGTAGTGGGGAAACATGCAAGCAATCAGAACCGCCTAATCCAGAAAGGAAGGTCACACGATACTTCCCCAAGAAGATAGGTTTAGAGCAGAATCTCCCTGGTCCAATATTATATATACTCATCTCAGTGGCTTAAGTAAACAGAAATAACTATTCTTTATTGAGCCATGCACCCAAACACCTTCCCAAGTGTTTTATATACATTAGTCCTAATCCTCATTCCATCTTTTGGTAATGCATATGAGGTCCTAGAGGGATAAAAAAAAATTAATATCTCACCCAAGCTTACATATATGAGAATTACAGGTTAGTATTAAACATCCCATCACAATATCACCCTACCTCTCGTCCATGTCCGCATTGCTTAAAAGCCACCCACTGTCCTGTAAAGCACAGAGTCCTTAGATGCTGAAGCAGTTTATTTCAACCAACAAAATCAATGGGAAAAGATCTAACATAGATTAAACATTTGTCTAAATATCTAAGTGTTTACATGAAGTCCGTCTTTTTTAGGATAACTATTAGTCTTTAGTTAAAGCTTTTCTCTAGTTATTTTCTGGACAGCATGAATGTTACCTAAACATGCAATGCAGGTGAAATTTATAAAATGAAGAGGATTAATTTCAAAATTAGGTCTATTATATTTAATATTTAGACTAGACATGCCTCTCTCTGATTTTAATTCTCTGTAATTCTATCCAGACAACTTATTCTATAACTTCCCATTCCCTGATGGAGTTAAGTGCCTTCATCTTTAAGCCAATTTGTGAATTCCTGTCATTCACAAATATGTCTGTGTCTTGGGTGGGTGTAGGGCAATCTCATGGTCATGAAGCCTGAAGAATGTTGGGGGCAAAGGGCATGGCAAGTTTCACCTCCTCCTTGAATATCACTAAAATTCAATTATGAAATTCCTGTCTTTATGATGCTGTATGGGGTCTTTGAAGGATGTGACTACACAGCTTCCTTTCACATTGATTATCCTGACTGTGTGCTGCTCTGATTGAGTTACCAGGAGTCCATATATTGCTACTCATATACCCCTAGGCACAAGCAGATCACAGATGTTCAAATGCTTGAGAACATTCTTATTTGATTGAGATAAAGGGAGTTTCAAATTGCCTTTTATCCCTAAAGGGTAATACAAAATGTGACACTTGGTAGATACTCAATGACTGTTTAGTGGAAATTGATGAAATATCTGAATTTTGTGATCTAATTACAGTGGACTTTATAGAAATGCAGAAAGAAAAACAGGCCTTCCAGAATTCTAACATAGCCAACATCTCCTCTCACCTAAAGATACATAGACATGAACCACGATTCTATAAGGCTTGGATAATTGGGAATACTAAAAAGTAATAATAATAAGTGATTACATGCTAGGTACCTAATAACTCATGTAATCTTCATAATGGTATAAGAGGTACTATGACCCCAGCTATAGAGAAAAAGAAATGGGGCACAAGGCAGTTAATGTAAACTCACTCAAGGACCTACAGTGACAAAACGTGAAATCAGAATTTGAATTCAGCAGCCTACTTTAAGAGTTCAGGGGCAGTTTAGTTGGGAAATTTAAAATAAGTTTCCCAAATGTACAGGGGTCAGAAATAGAGTTTCTCCCTGGGTTCCTCCAGAAGGGTTTCTGGACAAGCCAAACCCGGAGAATTATTGTTATTACATAGTTTCATAAATAGTTAGCCCATTGGATATTCATTGTTCATTAATAAAATATTGATGATATCGTTAAATAGTATCATATCTTTTAAAATATTAATGTGTTTTTTCAGAAACCTAAACTTTATAATATAATTAGATATGTAAACTATATCATTGAAAGAATTGAAGAAGCTGAAGTGTAGCCTTGAAGTCCCAGTTCCTACTGATCTATAGTCTGTTATAAACTATATATAAAAGGCTAACAGCTGAATTTATTCCCAAAATACACAACATGGCCCTTTCATTGCAGACACCTTCACAATCAGTTCAGCCCAATGAGGAAAAGCCCATCAATCAATCAGCCAGACAGTTAATCAAAACACACGCTGAAAGGTCTATCAAGTCTGGGTTCTGAAAAGAATTTAGCTTTGATTATCTGAACACTAAAGACGCCTAGGTTCTAAGAGTTGAGTGGCGTCCAAATCGAAGATAGAGCTATCTTTTTCTATGAAATAGATTGTCCCCTGTTATTCAAAATGGGATCAGCCAATCAATCATCTTTCTGAAGAGCAATTTGTTCTAAATGTTTACAAATAACCAAGCTTAGAAGGGAGACAACAGTGCAATAACAGTGTTTATTTTGCTCTTTTAAAAATTTGTACAGACTTGTATTACATATAGAAACAGGAGAACTTTAAATGAATCCAAACTACTAGAAAGCAATTATACATCAATGACATAAAATGAGGTAAAATTGTGCAAGCCAACTTGACTTCTCTCCTTGTCACTTATCACAAATTCAGGCAGCAAAATTTGTACTTTTAGGTGAAGTCTCAAACTTTTGTGCATCTCTTTCCTAAAGCAATCTCCAAAACCCATCTACAACCTGTACAGCTGGAAAAAAAACAACAACCCCAAAAAACCCTTCAACTTCATTACCTTTCACAGGTTCACATCACCTAAGAAATCTTCTTTTTGGATAACGAGCACTTTGTTTTCAATCAGCCAATAAGACCACAGACATTTATAAACGTCTGTCTAAATAAGCTCTAAATTTCACTGCATAGCACTTCTAATAGGGACAATTAGTGTTCCCAAAACCAACCGAATACGTGTGTTCAAACTAGTGGATATTCAGAAATTACAGGGATCCTATAAAAACTTTAAAGGTACTTACTATGGAAAACAAAATACATCTGTTGCTCAACAATTCAATTCTACTTTTTCAAAACTGTTTGAATAACTTAATTTTTGTAGCTAAATTGCATTAACCTGTAATGAATTCCAATGTATTTCTCAAAATATCTCAATGAAGGAAGGGAGGGAGGGAGAAAGGAAGAGAGAAAGAAGAAAGAAGGAAAGAAAATAGAGCTTTGGCTATACACAGGGAAATCTTTTCTCCCCCACATTCTTCATGAAGATAACACATTTCTAAAAATATGTAACTGTTTTAAGCCCACTCTACCACCATCACATTTGTGGGACTCCAATCACAAAAGCTATACGCATCTTTTCCTTGCACATTCTTTTATAGAAAGCACCTCTGCCCTCCAAATGGAGAGCAGTGAATAATTAAGCATTGACATGATTCTTTGGCCCTAAAAACAGCAATACTTTCTTCAATCTAATGTCACGTCTAGTAGATTTCATTCTGAATATTCTGGAGATTGGGAGATCCCTTAGACTCATGGTGGGAGCCCCCAAATATCCAGATAGATTCCAGGGGAGGCCTTGAACACAAGGGTGTTCTTATGGCTGCTTTTCTCACCATTAAAACGTTAGCCAGGAACAAGGGCTCTGCTAGGAATGAGTAAGTGCAGAAGGCATTCTGGAAACTTAAAAACTTCCCACTGAGCCTTGTCTTTGTCCTATTCATTTTGGTAGGAACTTCCCAACAAAGACCACTTTCCTTATTCATCCCAGGTCACAGAACCGGATGGAAAAGTTAGTACGCTCCTTTCTTTCCTTGGAAATTCCCAGACTATTAGTCCCCCATTACTACTCTCAAAGTCCTCCAGGTTGGTTCAGGCCACTAACTTGTTCACAGACCACATTCATCAAGCAAGAACACTGGGAGTCCTTGGCTTTAAGGGAGCCATTCTAAAATAGATTACACAGAAACCAAGGATAGCCAGTTAGTTACAAAGGAGGCACAGCCAAAGTTATATGCTAAATCCTACCTTGGTTTTTGCCCTTAGTACCCACCATACATATACCTTGATTCATTCACTCATGTTGGCTCTGCTCCCATGGATTTTCACTTTTGTGACCCGGCACATCTTCTCTGTTTACTGAGACCCTCTCTCACAGTTAAATGCTGGCTTGTGTGTACTAGCTCTCCTTCATGGCTGACCTTTAGCTGGGCATATAGGAAATGGCCCGCCCTCTCAAGACTCCCTTGGCAACGTGGTCCCAGCTGGACAGATCTCCTTCCTTGGCTTTCCACAAAAGCAATGGACTCCTATGAGCTAGTCCCTCCTTTGTTCATCTGGCATTCTCCCTTTTAGGAATTCCTCAAGAGTTGAAATCATCTTTCTCTCCTTTGCTGTAGCACAATGGCTTCTTCAAGTGGGAATTAAGAAAATGATGGTTAAATGAATAACAAATAATTAGTATCGCATTCTCCATCCATGATTTTATTTGTAATCCAAGTTATACACACTTCGAAAAGTTAGGAAGAATCAAGGCCTCGTATACTTTAGGGTTTCATTTAGAAAGCTGATAAATGTACAGATTTTCAGAAAGCAGTGTTTCTTCCAAGTCAAGCCACCTGCGGAGCTGGGGGCATGTACTTTGGGGGTGATTTTTTTCCCCTGCCCTTTCAACATCTGATTTATTACAGCATTAACTTATGCATAGAATTATTTGCATTCTTCTGAGTCCTAGGGACCATGACTTTGCAGGGAGAGCAGGAAATTAACTGAATGTTCAGCTAAGGCCTCTGGCTCGGGCCTTGAAGGATACGCATCCAGGGCCTGGGCTATCCTCAAGATTATGACTTTTACATTTTCTCTTCTTTCCTGTTTTACAGAATGAAAAATGGGATAAAAGAAATCATATGATATAAATTCTAATATGGTGAACAAAATCACTGAGACCAAGCCAGGTTCTCTGTTTAAAACCAAAAGAGACTAACAAGCCCTTACCAAGAGCCCTGAGCTCTTGAGGGAAGAAATTGGGTTTCAGCCCTGGGGTGGAACTCATTGAAGGACTGTGAGAAGCCTCTTGAGAGAAAATATGAGGCAAAACAGCCTCCTTCTGATATATCCAATGCCGGGAGGGAAGGGGAGCCTATAAATAAGCAAGACTGCACTCAGCTACTTCCTGTCAGCCTGGGGCAGCCACCCCACCCACAGCCTCCTGACCCCACCCAATCATTCTTGCTCTCACAGTGGCATCTAATGGAGTTCCACAGAAGTTTCTAGGACCCGCCCTGTCAGGAGTGAGCACTTCTTTCATTGGTTCCCCACTCTGCCACTTACGAGCTGCAAGTTACTGACCCTTTCTGTGCTTCAGGGTCCCCAGTGGCAAAATAGGAATAATAATGCCACCAACCTCACAGATGAAATCACGCATATTAAGCATTTCAAACAGGACCATAGTATGAAAGGTTCCAATGCATATTAGGTATTGTTGGTTTAGTGCTTTACCCTTTTCAATGCAACACACACACACACACACACACACACACACACGTATCATTAATCTGATTATCACAGCCACATTGCAACAAGCTAGTGAGGTGAGTATCCACCCCACTGACCATATTAAGAAATTGACTCAGAGAGTTCAAGTGACAATGATTTGCCCTAGTTAGCATAGGTACCCATCTTCTTATATTTTCCCAAAGTTCTTTCTACAATGCCATGCTGGTGGAATCCATGGAAATATTCCTGGTTTCACTTTGTAATACCAGTCTGTGAGGTTCCCCACATTTCACATTCCTCACTGTACAGTGTTGGGGTGCCAGGAAGAAAAGTTATAGGTTCTACAAAACCTGGTTGCATATATTGTTTGTATTATGGTAATGATGATGATGATGATGAATGTTAGCAACTATTATTACCTATCACTTAAGGAAAACCAATCCCGTCCAAGATTTTATAAGCACATGTAATAATGAATGGTGGTCCTTTCATAATACTAATTTTTGAGGCGATCTTTGCATAGCAATAGATAACAGAAATAACCGCCATTGTCTTCACTGCACTTTCTAAGCTTAAAACATTATGGGAAGTAATTGGATGTTTACAAAAAAAAACAAAAAACAAAAAAATGACAAGGACTGACCCCAGCCCAGACTAACATGAGGCAGAAAATGTGAAAATGGGCCTCTGCAGGCAGACAGGAGCATGAGCGAGTGTCACTACCTTGCAGAAAACGCAGGGCCTGCTCTGGATGAAGAAAAGGGGTGGCCAACTTTATCCAGAGACATCTGCTCTTTTGCAGGTCTGAAATTACCTTTGAAGAGCTGCTGAAGAATTAGAACTCTCTGTCCCTTAGCAGCTCGTCACATTTATTAATATGGGAGCAGTACAGAGATGTGGTTGAAAGCATGAGCTCTAGAGTCAAAAGCCTGGGTGCTATGCCTGTCTTCCTCATTCACAACCTGTGAAATCTTAGCCAAGTTACTTACATTCTCTGTGCCTCTGAAAGAAATGGAGCTGTTACTAGCTCCTATCTCGTATGAATAATCAATAAGTTAAACCATGCAGTTCACTTAGAAGAGAGTCTGCCTCTTAGTAATGCTCAAGAAGTGGTGGCTATTAATATTAATGTAGATTTTTCCAGCAGCCATTCTATTAAGCTGCCTGCTTTACTATTTTGCAACTTGACTCAGCCTTACAGCATCACACCAGCAGTCCTATTAGAACTTAGGACTGTTAAAAACCAATAGTCCTTTAGTTACATAACTCAGCCTACTCACTGGTGCCACATATTTCGCATGACCCCATCTATCTCCCAGCCTCCTTCCCCCTTTACTCCTTACTTTCACAAGTACTAAGACAAATATGTACATATAAACATATAGCCCTCCCTCCATTCTTTACTCCTAAATTCAGATCTCTAGGTGTCTCCATTCTATTCATTAACAAACATATTCCGCACTTTCCTGAGACAGTGCCCGATCCAGATAATTGCCCTGTTGACAATGTCCTCCAGACTACCATCTAGTAATGAATAAATTAACCTTTATCCTCCACTTTTTTCTTTAATATCCATTTGTTTTCTTACCTTCCCAAATGATACCTTCACACATTCCCCAGTCTCAATCTTCTTTGTCTGCTGTTTTCTTCAGTAGATTACAAAACTTCTCAAGTCTGCACACCTTAAAAATATTTCTTTAAGTCTGTTACCCTCTCTAACAAATATAATATCATCACATTCCTCAAAAGCGTAGTCTACACTCCCCATCTCCACTTCTTCACCTACAAATACTTTTACATCTGACTTCTGTGTCAATAATATTTTCTATACTTTCTTTCAAACACATTCTTGGTGGGGTCGGGAGTCTGTCATAGGTGTGTGTGTGTGTGTGTGTGTGTGTGTGTGTGTGTGTGTTCATTTCTATGTGGGTATTTTCACATGTCTCATTCTCTCCTTGGTGTCTGTAACATTTGATGTTGTGGCTGCTGCTTTGACGCTGAGTTATTCTTTGTGTCCTGTGACATTGCACTTTCTGTCTTTCTGCCTCTCTTACGCAGACTCAAAGTGAATTGCCTTCTGTTGGCTCATTTTCTTGTTTAAATTATTTATTGTTTTGTTGCATTATCATTTTAAGTTATTATTTGTAACTAGTTTGATTTATCTATAGCTTTTGTTCCTAATCATTTTTAAAAAGTATTGAATTTGATTGTGAGATGCACTCTGTGTATTCACATTTATCATTCTCTCCAGTATCCTCTTGATGATGGATGACTCCTATGAGGTTAATGAATCACTTGTTCATCTTGACTTGGTCTGAGGATCCTGTGGGTGACACGATCCAGAATCATTAAAGCTGCAATCTGGAATTCTTCTCTTTTTTTCCCAAGATTGATCCACAGATAAAATTTAATATATTTAAAGTGTACAATGTGATGATTTAATATATGCATACATGGTGAAATATTTGCCACAATCAAGTTAATTAACATTCTTATCACCTGACAGATATACCTTTTTTTAATTACTATTATTATTTTGTGGTGAGAACTATTAAGCTCTATTCTCTTAGCAAATGTCAAGTATACAACATGAAACTCTGACACCTCACCCCCAGAATCCTGACTCTGGAGCCTAGCTCTAGATCCTAAAGAATGCATCTTACAGATTTTTGATAACATGCCTGGAGAACTGGCATGTTTGGTATGGCTGCTAAAATATTCTATACCCTATGGGATTATGGCTATTGCATCATAATATGTGTGATCTTGCAAAAATATTGTGAGATTATGTAAACTGTCTACTTAACCTTTTGTTAATCCAGTAGAAAAATGCATATATAAATGGGTCTACTCTGTATTGACTATTGGATTCTTGTAGAAACCTAAAATCATCTTGCAGTCTTCATGGGAAAGAAGCCATAGTACAATTTTGGAAGTATTTCCCAAGGTCCTACTCTTAGTTAATTTTCTGTCTCACACTTACCTGTTTCTTATGACACAGTTTCTCATTCTCACTACTAAACACAGTAAATATTTAAGGTTTCCCAAGGATGTTTTTATTATATTTTGAAACAATATGTTTCTTTCATGTAAAGATAGTATTGATATTTTAGCATGCTAAGGGGAACTGCAGTCAATATATAAAGATTTACTCTCACCTTTCTTTTTAAAACTCACCTTATTGAGGTATAATTTAGATAGTATAAACATCTATTCTTAAAGGGGTACAGCTTGATGGATTTTGACAAATGTATACACCCATGTAATCACCATTATCAAGATACAGGACATTTCTAGCCCACCCAAAAGTCCCATGTGCCCTGCCACATTTTAATTTAATCAACAAAATGGTTGAAAACAAAGGAAGAAAAGTGCAGGAGAAAACATATTTATTGTAAAAGGAAGGCAAGTCAGCATACAATAAAAAATCAGAAAGAAACACTTATTGAGCACCTACTCTGAGCCATACACTGTAGCTGAAGAAAAGAGTAATAAGTGAGCATAAAAGTTTTCCAAGTATCTTAGCAATGAAGGGAAAGAGGAAAATATGTCATTATCTAACAACAGAAAATATACCAATTCTATGTGAGAGAGAACTTTCTTCACCCTCTGCCACCCCCTTTTTTCTGAATGACATTAGTCACTGGGAACAAAGTAAAACTTATATTCTCAATAGCAATTTTAATTAAAATTCAGGCATATGGTTTTTTCATAGTTGTTTTTAGTAAAATATTAAAGCATAGTGTTGAAAAACGTGAAGCAGGATCATAAAGGGAATGTCCACTTGTCTGTTCCACTTACTAAGCTTTACAGGGGCATGAATTAAAATGAGGCGAAAGCATCATCTTTAGGCTGTTTCTTTTCAGTTAAACACTGCCTCAGTTGGCTGTGAAACAGAAGTGAATCACACACAAAAGTGAATCAGGGGGTGCAGGTTGCCAGGCGTGTGGGAAGGACTCTCATCCATGGAGATGGGCATGGGAATATCTGATACTTTTCTCAGAGAGCAGCTGTGCATGTGCTCACACGCTTATCTATTTCCCAGGAGCAGAAACAAAATGCTGCTCAATATTCATGGAAGAGATTTTTTTTTGAACTTTGTGTGACTGACTGATGCCATTTTGAAGAGAAATGAATGTGTCTCAGTGAGCACTGGAGTGGAAGCCCATAAGTCAGTGGTAGATGTCTGGTTCTTTAAAAAAAAAAAAAAAGCTGGACACTTTCTGGTCAAATCCTATTGCCTGGGCCTCCTGGGTATCTGCATCATTAGCAGTAGCCATGGTAGGGCCAGACTGTCACTTGTGTTCATTAAGTCCAGAGTACCATAAGAAAACTGTGGTTTACCTAAGAATATCGGTCACTTTATTCTTCCTTATATCTTTGAAAATTGTCCTCGTTTACTCTGAGAAATCCTGGCTAACTGTTAGAGAGATACTATTTGATTAATGATACCAATGAATTACAGCTAATAGACTACTCATTGAAAATAACTCCTGAGCCTGGATGCTCAGAGAAGGATTAATGGGTGGTAAAACGAAGAGTCATTTGTTGAAAAAGCTTCTGTAAAGAGTAGTTCAAGATGGCGGCATAGAAATATCCTGAACGATCTCTCCCCAGACACACCAAACCTACAGCTGCATGTGGGACAATTCCTGCAGAAAAACAACTGAAAACTTAGCCGATCAGAGATGATGCTATTTAGAAAGGATATATATCTTTTTAAAAAATCCTACCTACCGGGTTCAAAAATGTTTCTTCATAGGGGTTAGCTTAAAATATAGAAAATAATACATTTGTTTGATGACACATTTCAAACATTTACATTTTCCAGATAATGTCTGCACATATGCAAAGAGAACATTGTAAAAGCCACTAGACAGAATATGAAATACAAACGAGAAATTTTAGGAATGAATACAATTAAACCATTGTTTTTTCTTGTAAGTTTTCAGCCCGCTTTGGGAAGTTGGCTTCCCAAAAATCATATAAAAATTGTTATGAAATATTTTCCAATACAAAGAATGAAGATATTTCCAATGGTTGACTATTTGTTTTAACATATTAATATTTTCTGGAAAGAAGGTTAAAAAAAAATTAACATCATGTGCAGAATGTAAGGAAACTATAAAACTTATGCCCTCACACAGCCATGGAGTTGATAAAAATTGCATTTATAAGAACATATTAAATGGTTTTCCATTAAATAGAAAAAAATTATGTTAAAATATCTCCCTTATGTAAATTGCTACTATTCTAATCTTTCTAAGTCATTTCTTTACTCATCGCAAGAATCCTTTCCTAATATTTACAAAAGCAGCCTGATTGAAATTCTGAGGATGGCACGCAGGTAGAAACATGCATATTTCCAATTACTCAACTTTATCCAGATTCTTTTCAGAACTTTAAGTTATTATAGGCACCACACGAAATGTGAGATGCTGCCGAAGAGTGTTATATACTCTTTGCTTACTAAGGCGCCATTTATTTATTTCTATAAATAAAAATTGATTAGAAAGTGTTTTACTTTCCACCTGGAACTTCCTATCTGTCTTCAACGAATGACCTCTACTACTTGCGGACTATAACACTCTGGCATTCTATGATAATATTCAAAAGGCAAAATCTAGTTACATTTTTCCTTTGACTGTATGAAACTCTTGCAGTTTTTATTTCAATTGACTTGTAAAGTGTATAAAAAGTGAAAATATGCAATGGGGTTTAACAAGTTAACAGTAAATTAATGCACTCTCTTCACTATTAGGCAAATTTGCAAAGCTATGGAACATTTAGCACTCTCTCCTGGATGGCACTCAACATTTTATATGCAGATGAAGCAACGGCTTTAGTGAACTTTTGCCTAACCTATGCCTTCATGCACAAAATAAGCAGTGAATTTTTTTTCAATTGCCTAACTGATTTGTATATAGGAAAAAAGCCAATTCACTTCTTCACATGGAACCCTATTTATAGTCCTGTCATAGTGGGTGTTCTTACTCAAGAGTGAACAAAGAAGCGCTCATTTTGGTTTCAAATTAAAATGTTTAATGCATTCAATTAATTCCTCACATGCAAAGTGACTGGAAGATCCCAAGCAAACAAATGAGTATAGTTTTTCTGTCACAATTAATGGATAACACTTTCTTATCTTGCAATAGTTCCCATTCATCTACATCAATTCTGTCTGTGTCAAAAGACAAGAATTATTTTCCAATTTTTAAAAAAGTCGAAATCAGCCAAACAAAAGGTATTGCAAAATAATTTATTTTTTATCTAGATCTATTTTTCTCCTGGTTTATAGATTTTCATGAAGAATCAGCTTCTATCTGGGGGTAAATTTGAAAACTTATTTCTAAATCGCCATAAGGCACATAACTTTACCATTTTCTGCATGTCTGCACTTAATTCTTAGACCTTAAAGTCAATCTTCTAATTTGATTCAAACGTCTTGAAAGTAGTATAGGCAGAGGTAAGAGAAATCAAAACGTTTCTCTTTTAAATAAAAGGTTCAAAGTAAAATAAAGGAAGGGAGGGAGAGGGAGGCAGGCATCAGACTCTTTCAATGCTCTTCTTAGTAATGTTGTCCCAGGCAGGAGCGGTTTGCCGAAGTTCGCCGAATGCCCTAATGCACATCGCCAGTCTTTGATCTGTTAGGTTTCATTCCTGCCTCCATCACATTTGTCTCTGCCCTTCATCACAGCAGCACCTCTTTAGGCCCCAAATGACTCTCCTTCTTACAATTTATGCCCTTTTCCTTCATCTCCCCATTGCTGTGTTGTAGCTCTCCCAGATGAAAAACAATGTGAAAGCCCTCCATTGATTGTCTTATCAAACTACATCACCACTTAATTAGATAATGGGAGGACAGGCAGATAAGGACAACAAATATTGGTAAGTTCAGGTAAGTCATAGGAGAAAATCTTCTGTTTTCAAAACAGAACAAAGAAATTGCTATTCCCCCAAAGGTCAAGCTAACATGCAAAGCTTGAAATATAACAATCAAAATTTACTGCTAAATTGATGGCATTTTTTATATTTGTTGGGTCACATGGGTTCTGTGAGTGCTTCCTTATAATTAGTATTGGCTTAATTTTTCTCATTGTTAATAGTGACAAAATTTAGGAGTTCATACCAAATAACAATAATCAACTGAATTAAGAACAAAAACATTATTACTTGGTTACTAGCTATTATATGAGTTCATAAATTTAATTTAAAAAAGCAAGTAGGACTATATCAAACTAAAATGCTTCTGCACAGCAAAGGAAACCATTAACAAATGAAAAGACAACCTACTGAATGGGAGAAAATATTTACAAATCACATATCCAGTTAAGGGGTTAATATCCAAAATATAGTAAAAAAAAAAAACTCAAATAAATCTATAACATAAAAAGAAACAATTTGATTTAAAAATGGACAGAGGATCTGAATAGACATTTTTCCAAAGAAGACATACAGATGGCTAACAGGTAAGTGAAAAAGGAGGAAACATCACTAATTATCAGGGAAATGCAAATCAAAATGACAATGAGGTATTGTTTCACATCTTTTGGAATGTCTATTATAAAAAAAAACAAGAAATAACAAGTGTTGGCATGGATGTGGAGAAAAGGGAACACTTGTACACTGTTGGAGAGAATATAAATTGGTTCAACCATCATGAAAATGGGTATGGAGGTTCTCCAAAAAAATCAAAAATAAAACTACTATATGGGCCAGCAATTCCACTTTGGGTAGTTGTCTGAAGGAAACAAACTCACTGTGTCAAAAAGATATCCACACTCCCCTGTTCATTGCAGCATTATTTACAATAGTCAAGACATGGAAGCAACCTAAGTGTCCATCCATGGATGAATGAATAAAGAAAATGGAATACCGTTCAGTCATAATAAAGAAGGAAATCTTGTTATTTAAAACAACATAAATGGAACTTGAGGGCATTATGCTAAATGAAATAAGTCAGAATGAGAAAGACAAATGCTGTTTGATTTCACTTGTATGTGGAATAAAAAAATAAAATGAACTCATAGGCATAGAGAACAAATTGGTGGTTGCCAGAGGCAGGGGATGGGGGCTGGGCAAAATAGGTGAAGGGGGTCAAAAGTTACAAACTTCCACTTATAAAATAAATAAATCATGGGGATGTAATGTACGGCATGGTGACTGTAGTGAATAATACTGTATTATATATTTGAAAGTAGCTAAGAGAGTAGGTCTCATCACAAGAAAAAGAAATTTGTATGTATCACCACCGTATGTGGTGATACATGTTCACTAGACTTATTATGGTGATTATTTCACAATATATACAAATATTAAATCACTATATTATATACCCAAAAGTAATATAATAGTATATGTCCATCATAACTCAATTTTAAAAAGGAAGACCAAAAAAAGTAAACCTGAAAATCTACCTTTTAAAATTTGACATGTTCCCTAACTCTAAACTTCCCCAACACTGAAATGGTGATTTTCAAAAAATCTTTTTTAAAGAGTCGGCAGCAAACCCCAAGTAGAAACCAGGTTTTCCCTCGGTGAGTGAAGCTTGATAATAAGGAAAATAGTCTGTGTTTGTAGCAAAAGGTGAGCAGATATCAAGTCTTTGAGAGGATCAGAAAAAAAATAACACAAAATAAATAAGTTATATAACAGAAAAAAAATATGTCATGACTTTTCCAACAACCCAATATATATATATATATTTGACTGAAATGGGAATTAGGTATGGCCCCTTTGAATGTTTGAATGTCTGACCTAACTATATCAAATCTAATTGGAAAAAGGGAAGATAGGTAGAAAATAAGAATGAAACATTCCAATGTTCAGCCAAAGTTAGCCAAAGTAACAGTTTCTTCATATAAGAATCAGGACACCTGATAAATACTTACAAGATACCAAAAATGCAGAAGGGATGTTAAGAGAGAGCTTCAATTTCAGAACCAAGACAGGACACCAAGTCTTAAATCAGTGGTGGTCACTGCTATAGTCTAATCGGGGAAATGTCTGTCTGATACAAGAGTCCCCTTACCATTGAGTCAGAGGCCAGTAGTTGCGTATGAATCCCTGCCCAGAATGATCTGGGTAATACGTGGGCAAAGCGTAACACAGATCACCGGGCACTCTTATTCTTTGACTACAACTATTTTTTTTTTCAGAAATGAATGTCATTATGTAAAAGATTTGTGAAATAAGAGCCTGATTAAGACTAGCATCATCCATACGTCAAGACATAAGGCTAACATTTTATTTGTGCTTCTTATTCTTTCTCTAAGAGCTTTGTGGATGCCTGAATATCATGACTCTTCAATGTCCTACTTACTGACAAAGCAACAAATCAAAGATGGAAACCGAAATGCAACAGTATTTTTCTTTCCAATGGCATTAGGCCTTACTTCCATCTAGTTTCCATAATTTGTACAAACAAAAAAAAATGTACCCACATTTTGTGTTGGGAAAAAGAATTAAATTTCTAGGAGAAGAACGACAAATATAAAAAATAAGATGTCTTAAACTGTAATTCAAACAGGATAGGTATAAGAATTAGCCAATTTACATCACATTCAGGTCTAAGTTCTTCTAAAACAATATGCTTTTTTGATAAAAATCAATTATTCGGTGTACAGGGTGTTTCGTGCAACATGTAAAATCAGGCTCACTTTGGTGCAAATTACAGAAATTCTGACTAAAACTGTCTGAAGTAAAAAGTGAATTTATTAGTTTGTGTGATTGACTGAATAAAAATAATATAATCAGGATCTGGTTGTTCAACTTGGACAAATTCAGCTTAACTCCTCAATCTCAGATAGATCCTATCTTCTTGATTGCATGATGTCAGCCAGTTGATTTCCAATAAACAGATAAGAAGGAAGCTTTTTCTCACTGAGAGTTCCTTGCATAAGTCATATGACCCACCCTTAAAGCTTAGTTTTGGTTGTGTTCTCACCTCTAAACAAAATGACTTTGACCTAAGTCACTTTTGCAAATTTTGGAAATGAGAGTGGAGTCCCAGCTAGACTGCATGAATGAGGAGGGTGATCCCCTTACCAAATTTTAGGGTTGTTAAGGTAACTAAAAATGTTATCACTTGCTTAAATAGTTCTTTTGAGGACAAAGTGTGGGGGGAAATAAAATACTGAGTTCTAATCATGTAAAAAAATGCCAACATTTTAAATAATGTTTATCTTATCTTTTTATTTTAATGAATCAAAGATAACCCCACTATCAACTAAATATTTTTATTTTACTTCAAAATGATTTTCAAAATACTTGAAGTATCAGATTGTAACTTTTTAAAAACACACAAAGATTTACCCATTTTTTTACTATTTTCGCATTATATAGTTAGTATAGGGATCAATGGGGAACATGTTTGATAACTTTGTCACTTCCTTTTTTTTTATCAGTTATATACTAATGTACATTCATGCCAGTGTTTTGTATTCAAACATGGTGAAGAAAATCACAAAGAAAGGAACCAGTATGGCATACTTGAGCGTCTAAAACTGAACCTGGGTTGGTACTGTGGGTATGCGGGATTTCCTTCATAGTACAAGAAGCACTTGTGTCATTAGGACTGAGTTAAAAATACTTAGGTGCATCTACAATTAAGCACCAATGACTCCATTGAGTGATTTTCAAGCCAGCTATCTGCATTGAACACTTGCTATATATTAGCAGTTGATAAGTCCTACACCCTTTCTTTTTTTATTAACCTATTTTGTTCCCTGCATATATTCCTAGGCTATAAAATTAGGAAGAAGAAATTTCCCACTCACATGCACATACCTCTGATTACAAATGGCTTTGTCTCCTCTCAGGTGTGATATTCTTTACAGCAGCGGTTCTCAACCTTCCTAATGCCACGACCCCTTAATACATACAGTTCCTCATGTTGTGGTGACCCCCAACCATAAAATTATTTTCGTTGCTACTCTATAACTGTAATTTTGCTACTGTTATGAATCATAATGTAANTTATTTTCGTTGCTACTCTATAACTGTAATTTTGCTACTGTTATGAATCATAATGTAAATATCTTTTTGTTTTCTGATGGTCTTAGGAGACCCCTGTGAAAGGGTCGTTCGACCCTCAAAGGGGTCGCGACCCATAGGTTGAGAACCGCTGCTTTAGAGGATGCAAATAATAATTCAACATTTTTCCAATAGCGTAAAACGAACTTACCCTGAGGAGAAAAAAGTATCGAAGGATAAGATGAAATTGGATCATGTTAGGAGCATTCATTACTGGATATGCCTTCACTTGACTGCTTTATTTAGATGCTCTATTCAGAGGTTTAAAATGTAAAAGAAAATAACATGGTTGAAAAATATAAGAAATGGAACATCATTAACTCATTCACTATGTGAAATAAACTGTATTCAGACAGATAGATATGTATACATGGATATAGACACACATAACACACATTGAATTTCACTTTTTCTCTGTGATCACTACAGTATATAGAAAGAGGTAAAGATATTTTTTAAAGTAACTGAAAATATCCAACCTAAAATATTAAAATTCTTCAGATTAAAAATAATATAAACATGGATATATACACATATAAATAGCTATAACTATTTATATACTTGCATATATATCCATATATAAGGATATGCAATATATGTATAGTATATGTATATATAACATATAAAAATAAATTATATATATATATTTATTTATTTATATTTATTTTTCTTTTATGTGCATGGCAATACATAAGGTTCCTAGGAAATCGATTACGGGTTAGGTTGACTTCTGACCCACTTTTCTTTGTTTTAGATCAAATGGTTATTCCAGCCAAACAGAAAAAGCTCCAAACTGAACTGCCCTTGGTACCCACATGAATCTAGCCATTTACTCCAACTAGATAGGTCTTCTCTAAATATGTTTGCTTCTTATAGGAAGTATGCTCAAATTAATTAAAGGTATTTTCCTCCTCCAGAAGCTATTAATTCTAGTTTTAACAGCTTTATTGAGATATAATTCATATGTCACACAATTCACTCATTTAAAGTGAACATTCCAATGGTTTTTAGTATATTAACCTAATTGCACAACTATCACCACAATCAAAGCCAATCAACTCCCTACTGCCCCCACCTCCCATTAACCCTAGACCATCTACTTTCTGCCTCTATAAATCTGCCTGTCATCAATGTTTCATATAAATGAAATCATACAATATGTGGCCTTTTATGACCCGTTTGTTTCATTTAGCATAATATTTTCAAGGTCCATCAGTGTTGTTGCATGTATCATGTTCTCTTTATTGTCAAATAATACTCCATCATGTGCATATACCACATGTCCTTATGTATTCATCGTAGGCATTTGGCTTGATCCTGCTTTTTTGGCTACTATGAATAATGCTGTGATGAACATTCATGCACAAGTTTTTGCACGTGCATATGTTTTTATTTCTCTTGGTGTATGCCTATGAGTGGAATTGCTGGTCCATATCGTAACTGTATATTAACATTCTGGGCAACTTCCACACTGTTTTCCAAGAGGCTGAACCCTTTTACATTCCTACTATCAGGGATGGTATGAGGGATGTGATTTTTCCACATCAACACAGTTATATTTTGTATTATAGCCATCCTAGTTGGTGTGAAGTACTATCTTACTGTGTGTTTTATCTGCATTTCCTAATGGCTAAATATGTTGAGCATTTTTTCATGTGTTTATTGGCCATTTGTATATATTTTTTTGAAAAATATTCACTCATACCCTTTGTCCATTTTAATAGGGTTATTTCTCTTTTTGTTGTTGCTTCAGAAGCAACAATATATATATATATATATATATATATATATATATATATATATATATATATATATTCTGAATACAAGTCCTCTACCAAATATATGACTTGCAAATACTTGCTCCCACTCTGTGGCTTGTGATTTTACTTTTTTAATAGTATTCTTTGAAGTACAAAATTTAAAATGTTGATAAAATACAATTTCTTTTTTTTGTTTGTTTGTTTTTGTGCTTTTAATGCCATATCTAAGAAATCATTGCTTAAGTCAAAATCACAAAGATTTATGCCTAAATTTTCTTCTAAGAATTTTCTAGTTTTAGCTCTTATGTTTAGGTCTTTGATCCACTTTTATTTAATTTTTGTATATGGTATCAGATAAGGGCCCAACTTAATTTTTTTGCATGTAGATATCCAGTTGTCCCAGGATCATTGGTTGAAACCATTATTCTTTTCCCCATTGAATGACCTTGTCATCACTGTAAAAAATCAGTAGGTCATAAATGTGAGGGTTTATTCTGGATTCTCAATTCTGTTCTATTCTTCTACATGTCTATCCTTTTGCCAGTACCATACTATCTTGATAATTTTACCTTTGTAGTTAGGTTTTATAGTCTGGAAGCATGAGTATCTTTGTTCTTTTTGTTTAAAGATTGCAACTCCCTTAAATTTTTGTATGAATTTTAGGATCAATTTGTCATTTTATGCAAAGTAGCTAGCTGTGATTTTGATAAGGATTGCATTGAATCTATAGATCTACTTGGGAGTATTGTTATCTTAACAATATTAGGTCTTCCAATTCATAAACATAGAATGCTTTTCCTTTTATTTGAGTCTTGTTTATTTTCTTTCAATGACACTATGTAGTTTTCAAAGTATGTTTTGCACTACTTTTGTTCAAGTTTTATGTGTGTACTGTTCTTTTTGATTATATTATACATGAAATTGTTTTTTTAATTTCATTTTTGGAATGTTTATTGCAAGTATATAGACATACAATTATTGTGTATGTTGATATTGAATCCTACAAACTTTCTGAATTTGTTTATTAGTACTAATAGGTATTTTTAGTGATTTCCTTAAGATTTTCCATATATAAGATCATATTTTCTGCAAATGGAGGTAGTTTTAACTCTTTCTTTCCAATCTGGCTGCCCTCTTTTATCTCATTATATTACCTAGTTGTTTTACCTAGAATCCCCAATAGAATTGTTGAGAATAGACATCCTTGTCTTGTTCTGCATCTTAGAAAAAAATATTCAGCCTTTCATCACAAAGTATAATAATGTTGGCTGTGGAATTTTTGTAGCTGCCCTTTACCAAGTTGAGGAAGTTGATTAATTCTTAATGAAGGTAAAATATATGCTAAGGGAAAAAGATCCAGCTGGTAGCTCTCCAGTTCAAATGGCAGAATAAGGGAACCAATGTATTTTAATTGAATAAAATTGAGGTTATTTTTACATACACTCAGTGAAAGCTCACACTAACTGTGCTGGATGTGTATCATTACCCTTAGTTAACAGATAAATAAACCAACTTTCAGAGAATTTGTGTGACTTGCCCCAACTCACAAACACTGTAACAATGCCAGGATTTGACCCAAAGGCACTCAGGGTCCAAGCAAAACACAGACCAGTGTGAAATAGATTAGGTTTGGCTAAAAACGCTGGTTCAATAGGAAAAAGGCCTTCATTTTTATTTTCATCAAAAGCAATGACAGTAGCATAAGTTAAAGTTGTATCTTAAGAAAGTCGTAGCTTAGTGGAAAAAGAGATTTATTCTTGTGTAGACCTCCTGAATAAAAAAAAAAATAGAGAAAGGAGCAAACATTTATTTTAATTCACTGCTTCAGCTCTTTCTGCTCCAATTCCTTCTGCTCCAAATACACAATGATATTCAGTTGTAGGTCTAATGGACAAAAATTATGTTTTCTACCAAAAAAAGAAATTGACTTTTAATGGTATGTTCTTTTACAACTTTTATTTGCTCTACTTAAAGATAGAGTTAATCCTAGCAATTCTGGCAAGTTCTGTGCATTGTTAAAACACACACACACGAATCTAGCTATTTGACAATGGTCTTGTAGCATTCAGATACAGTACTTTCAAACAGAAGACAGTGCTGAAAATCATTTTGGGAAAAAATGAGTTTCTTCCTGCTACAAGGATAATTTTAAGTCAGTGTATTTATGGCCATGCTATTAATGTGTATCTTTAAAAAGTGGTAGAACGTAATTTGAAGCCAGAGCTGATAAATCAGGGGGTCGTCTGTCTGATAGGGCAAATGGAATTTTTTTAAAATGGTATTTGAAAAAGTAGCAAAATATTTGAAATTCAGCACTGTCCAGTGGTGAAGAATATGCTCCTAAGGAAAAATTGCAAATAGAAGGCAGGAAAGGCAATCTGCTTGTGCTCCTTTTTAGCTGCTAGCTCATTCTATTACATGACAAAAATCAGATGGCAATTTCAATCTAGCATGCTCACTCACTCTATTTGGCAGCTTGTCCCTTGCCAGGAATTTCCTGAACAGAATTCTAATGTGACGAGGCTTCCTTTCTACTATTTAAAAATATATATAAATGTTTCACTATGACCCAGTATCACTACACTAAACGAGAATTGGGCACCCCAATATCTGATGACTACAAATATATCTCAAGATTTGTCTCTTTGTGCTTTTACTTCTATTGCATAAGTGGCAGAACATCCAGATTCACTTAAAACATGCATTTCAGGAAACAAATACACTTTGATTTATGTTCTTGAAATGACATTTCATTTCTATCTCTTAAATCAAGTTTTGAGCTTCCTTCTTAAATTCATCCTGCATTAAGGAGTCATCATATTCTCATTGAGCTACCTCACAGCCTTTTATGGTGATTCAAAGTGACTGTAGCAGAAACCTCAAACCTTAACTAATATGAAAGACCTATTCAAGGAATTAGTCAATTCTCAGCTGATGTGTATCTAGAAAATAGGAAATATTTTCTTTTCATTACTTTTCAGAATTGAATGTTACAGGATAGCTTTTGAGAGAGAAATAAATCCATAATTATAGAAAGAGTGGCACAGGGCAGCATATGTAAATAATCCCAAGTATTAGGAATTTTCTGCTGGTTGTGAGGAAATTCTATAGCTGAACGCAATGCTCCAAGGTGACTAAGCCTCATCTCACTTGATTGCAGTGCTTGTACCTCAGATGGAGTCAGATACGAAGTGGGTAATAAATAAACATTTGCTGAGCTGAAGTAGTTCGGGTTTACTCCCCCACCACCACCCCTCCACCTCCCCTCTGGTAATTTCCTGTGCTAAAAATGGTATTTAGAGCACCAAATCGGGGTAGTACTTGATGTAAAGACTGACCTCAGAAAGTTACACTGCACAATGCATTGCTACTTTTCATGAACACAGTTGAAATCTTCACCTCTAAAAACTGACTCTGAAAAATGCAATAGCCCGAGAACAGAGAAACCAAATTTGATACATGCAGAGGATTTGTCATTCCAAAAACTTATCTGCACTCTACAATTTGACTTATCTATCACCATAATCCTCTTACCTGAAGGTACAAGATAAGTGAATAATGTTTGACACTGTAAGTACTAAGGAATATCCAACACAATAACAAATACCAGAATGAAAGTGAAAATGAAAATTGTCACTAATCTAAGAACCTAACTGAACAGCTCTAAATAGATTTTAAAATAGACGGCTCTTGTGAAGTGTGAAATCCTTGTGGAGGTCAATTTCAAAATATAACCAAAAGTTTTAAAAATAGCCCTATGATTTCACTGAGTAACAGCATTTATAGGAATTTATCCAAAAAATATAATCTGCTTCACCCAAAGACATTTTACAAAGATCTTCCTAATAGCAGGAAATCAAAAGCATGAAAGTTCAATAATAGGAGATTGCTTATTTTGTCATAATCATATGACCATTAAAATCAGGATTTAAAAATGTTACAAATATACACTAAGTGAAAAGCAATATTTTAGCATATCTGTATTTATATGGTTAGAAAAATAAAACAATGTTTACAGTGGTTTAGGTGGTAGAATTATGGAAAATTTCATATACTACATCTATAATCAGAAAATGTATGATAAAAATATTGTGTACAGTGCAAACCAAATTGCATAAGAAATATACCACGTGAAAGCATATGTATTCTTTTGTTTTTAAAATATGTAGTCCATGAGAACAAGGATTTTCATTTTGTTTATATTTGCATCCCAAAGTCCTAGCACAGTGCTCAGCCCATAGGAAAAGCTAAATAAATGTTGTTTGAATGAACATAATTTGTTGATAAAGCAAGGATAAAATGGGTTCCAGTAATTAGCTTTCCTTATTGCATAGGTGGCCACAATTTCACAAATCACTCTTTCTCTCCAGTTGGGGAAATAATACCACTACGGCCTTCCAACTCTACTTATTTAAGTTTTTATCCTTCCAGCATGTAAAAGAAGTGTACTTCATCTTGGTCTAATTTCATTTCAGAAATGATACCTTATGAAAAGAGTGTAACTCACTCAAATATGAACTAAAACATTTGACTATATTGAATTCACCATTATGGGTTGGTCTCTTTATCTGCCCTTACTAAAAATAACTACCACAGTCTGTTCATTTGTATGACTTTAGATAGTAATTTGAAAAATCTATCCCATGGCTCTCTATTCCTAAATATAAAAGTAATAAATTCTCTTTAAACCAACATCATGTAATGAAATAAGACTTTTTAAAGTACAACACACTGAACACATACATACAAAAACACATACACACAACTTTTCCTGAATGGATTGGGAAAGGAAATAGAAATGGTCCTTGTCATTCCATTGAAATAACATAAGCGGTATAATGTTATTATAATACCAAGCATATAGTCAGCAAAATTAACTTGTGCTCAAAGGATCTCCCTTCAAGAAGCATTTTTTAAATAACATTTCTCTCATTGTAATACCTTTCTTGCAAAAACACAAGAGGCTGCTAAATTTATTCATTACTTCTATATTTTGAAACACCATCTCCAAGAACAAAAGGAAACATGAATACAATTTATGGAAAAATGATAAGCTAAAGGAAGTTGACCTAATTAGGCCTGAATTATTACAACATCTTGTGAAAAACTGAGCTCTCAGCTTTGGCACAGGGGTAGGTCCACTGAAGTACAATTTAAGCCAAGAAGTTCATGTGATAAGCAAAGACCTGTAGATGAAACACATAAATGCTCCAAGTTATTTCAGAAAACTATGTGTCTGTGTCAACCAAAGGGAGAAAATCATAAGAAAAAGACAATTCTTTATATTTTCTTCAAGAGCAAGGTAAGCCTCTCATTTGCATCTATAGTGTGTGTGTGGTGGGGGGATGGACAGAAGCTGTTAAAATTCAAACAGCTGGTTACCTGTAAATCACCCATTCTCACCTCTAAATTCTAATACCCCTTTGCCCCACTCTCTCTCTTGTCCAAAAATGTGTTATATACCTAATGTTACCCCATAGTCTTTGGAATTTTCATGCTTCTGTGAATTTCCCATGTACATGTATTAAAACTTTAATTCTCTCCTGTTAAAGAAATATTCAAAGAGTCGGTTCCTATTCCAAAACTTCCTAATTTGGCAATGTATTCATTTATTCACTCAACAAATATTTACATAGTGTCTATATAATCTAAAACCTATTCTGTGCTGGGGATAAAGTTTTAAAGACAATAAAACAAGCAAAATGGCTGCTTTTATGGATTTCTCATGGTAAGGTAAACCAAAAAAAAGAAAACTAACAAAAAATAAGTAAATAGTTGTTATAAAAAAGTAAGCACTTTGTTGTTTTCAGTTTTATATACTACATATCAGTGAAATAATATGGTTCTTGACTTTTTCTGCCTGATTTATTTTGCTTAGCATAATAATCTCAAGTTCCATCTATGTCACAAATGGTACTATTTCATCTTTTCTTATAGCAGAATAGTATTCCATTGTGTATATATACCACATCGTCTTTATTCAATCATCTATCGAAGGACAGTTTGCATGATTTCACTGATATGTGGTATATAAAACTGAAAACAACAAAGGAACAAGACAAACAAATGAAGAAACAAAAACCTATAGACACAGACAATAGTTTAGTGGTTACCAGAGGGTAAGGAGTGAGGGGAGTGGTAGAAGAAGGAAAAGGGGATAAAATCTATGGTGATAGAAGGAGAACTGACTCTGGGTGATGAACACACCATGTGATATATAGATGATGTATTATAGAAACGTACACCTGAAACCTATGTAACTTTACTATTGTCACCCCAATAAGTTTTAATAAAAAAAATATGTCACAGGGGGCAAAGTACAGCATAGGGAATATAGTCAATGGTATTGTAATAGCTACATATGGTGTCAAATGGGTAATGCACTTGTTGGGGTTATCACTTTGTTTTATCTAAACAGATAGATTTGCCTTTTATATTTAATATAATTATTGACATAGATTTAAGTATACCATCTTGCTTTTTCTTTTCTATTTGCTCCATTTATTATGTACCCTCTTATTCCTCTTTTTCTCCTTCTTGTGTATTAATTATTATTTTTATTTCTTTTATTTCCACTATTGGCTTAATAATTACAGGACTTTTTAAAAATTTTAGTTATTTCCCCAAGGTTTTCAATAAATTTTTTAACTTACAGAGTTTACCGTAAAATATTTTTACACCCTTCATGTATGCTTTCATTTCTTCCCATTCTTTGAAATATTTTTTCATACATTTTATTTCTACATATGTTATGAATTCACAGTACTTTGTTACTAATTTCTCTTTAAAATCAATTTTTAAAGAGTTCAACAGTAAAAAAAAGTCTTTCATATTTACTTTTTAGCTGCTCTTCATTTTTTTATATAATGTTAAATTTACATCAGATTTCATGCTCCTTCTGCCTGAGGGATTTCTTCTAATGTATCTTGCACCCAGGTCTCTGGCAATTAATTCTCCTGGTCTTTGTTAGTTTGAAAAAGTATTTATTATACCTCAATCTTTTTAAGGATAATTTCACTAGATATAAAAATCTGGTTGACAGTTATTACTGTGTGTTTCCGCATTTTAAGCATGCCCATTCATTGTCTTCTGTCTTATAACATTTTTGATGAGAAGTCTGGTGTATTTCTTACCTCTATTCTTCTCTATGTAATGTTTCACCCATTCCATCACAGGCTGCCTTCAAGATTTTCATCTTTGGTTTTAGTAGTTTGACAATGATGTGTTTAAGTATATGAGGGTTTTTTTTTATTGCTGTTGTTTGATTTATTTTATTTCGCTATCTATCCTGCTCAGGGCTATCTGGGCTTCTTAAACCTGTGGTTTCTCATCTTTTATTAATATTGGAAAATGTGACATATAATAATTGTCTGCCTTGCCCCTCCCCAGCCTTTTTTAATTCATCTCCCATCTTTAGATCAATTTTCTGGGCTCACATTTCAGCATATCATATATTACAGGCCCAACACTGGACTTACAGATCTAAATTCAACCTTTACTCAGGTCTCCCAACCTAACTCTACTTAATATAACTGCTTCCTGAATTTTAGTTTCTGCCTCTGATCCAAAGGTTCCCAGATTATTATTTGGCTCTGAAATAAAGGTCATATTTATATGCTGGTGTTTCTGGAAAAAAATGTTACATTCTTCCATATTTATTAAATAACATGGTATTTTGCACAAGATCTGCTAATTCTACTTATTTTGAACTGGCCAAAGCTCTTTGTATAGAATTCTACACAATTGCTAACTATTTTGTAAATGCCACTGAATAGAGAAATCAATCCTTATCCTATGAACACCCTGACTTTACTAAGTATTTCTATCCATCAGGGGAGTCTAGGTTATGCTTGGCTGCAAACAACCTCAAATTCATTGATTTGGAACTCTAGCAGTTTTACTATACTTCACCCTGTGTGCATCATCTTTATTCAGGATTCCACACCACATCTCAGCGCTTCCACAACTGTCAAGAAAAAAAGGGACATAGTGAATCATGCATTGAACATGAACTCTCCCACCTGAAAGTGGCATCCAAAGCTCTGCCCATTTCAATGATCAAAGTAAGTAACATGGCCACACCTAACCTCAAGAAATGCCAGGAGGAGAAATTTTTGGTGAAAAGCACTAATAAATAACCATAACATTATTGTTTGTCTACAAGTTAAAATTTTCATCATTACCCTAATCTGATAGCAATAACTAGTATGTATATGCAGTATTATTTTCAATGTTTAGTCAGATAGCATCCATAATATTATGTCCATATTCCTTTCTTTTTTATTTTATTTTATTTTATTTATTTATTTTTTTTTTAGCTGAGCCATCCTGCCACCTGTTGGCAGCTCAGCGGCAGCTCAGCTCGGGCCGGACTGGAACTGCTGTTGCTCAGAGCTCAAACTTTTGAGCGAGTTCTTAACCAACTGAGCCACTCAGCCGGCCCCATATTCCTTTCTTAATAAAAAATATTTTTTTTAGTTTACCTCTCTTCTCAATATTCCAAGATTTCATAGGGAATTAAGTTACCTCTGAGACCTGTATTTTTTCTGTCCATAATTTGTCTTTTCTTAGGGAAGTCAGCAATAAATGCCATCTGGACATTGCCTTTCTTTTATTATCAGATGTTTAATTTCTTGATCATCTGTTCTGGCAAGATACAGTTTCCTTCAGTGTTGATTTTTTTTCTGCCCCAAGAGCTGTTTGATTGTTTCTGGCATCTGTTCCTCTGCCTTCCTCTGTTAACACAGAGACAAGCAAAGCTTTGGGGGTTTGGCAATGCCTCCATCTGCTACAAATCCATTGCTCTTACCATGTTTTATTGCTACAGCCCTGGGAAACAGTGTGTTAAAGAGCAATGCACTGACTGGGATCAGATATCCAGAGGGTAAAATTAATATTTTCTCATCAAACCAGAGAGCAGTGCTCTGTGTTGGGAAAGAAGATGTATCATTTGACCTCCAGAGTCTGTTTTGACAGGCTCCCTCTTCAAGAGCAAAGTTTTGGAATTGAAAAGTTTGCTGAGGATATGTGCATTCCAGTTCATCTTTAAGTGCTTTGAGATTGAAGATTTATTACGCTTCTTCCTTGAGCCTCAGTCCTGGATTCCATTTTAGCACTTGCAGGGCTTGTGATGTATTAACCAACTCTTCATTACACACCCACCTCATTTCAAACCTGCTTCCCATCCACTCAGCCTCTTGTACCTATGCTGGTCTCCTCCTTCATGCTGCCAGTGTTTTTCATTTGCTGACTTATCTATCACTCCTCGTCCAGTCTTTTCCCACTACTGCATAGACAGGTGGCAAACCTAACCTTTGGAAATTATTTACCATCAGTTATCTTGTCATACTTTCCATTTCCTCCCTGTGTATTTACCCTGCGTCATTTGATTTTCTATTTCAAACTAGAGGAAAACATGACACTTTCTTTTTTTTTTAGCTCCTTCTCAAGAAGGCATTTTAACTGATTTTCTAGAGATTTGAGAATCATTTGCAACAAAGTACAATCATCCTGAGCCACAAAGTAATCTAGGGCTTTGGTTTGGTATTTTTTTTTTATTTTCATAAAGGGATGAAACAGTAAAACTTCAAAACATTATTCCTAAAGAAGTGTACAATATCAATAAAAGATGAACAAAAATTCAGAGTAAATGTATACATGTATTATTTGAATAGGCATTTTATACTATTTTTTTACAATTATTACATCATATGTTTTATAGCTTTTATCCTCAGAAGTGATTGAAAACCCCTAGAGAATTTCATACTAACTTGGACTCCATGTAGGACAATTGTTCGTCCTATGAACATATAGGCAAAACCATTTTCACGGGCATGTCCCTTTTCCTACAATCACAACTTCATTAAAGTGCTACATTGTGGGTGGGAACATGGTCCTGGTTTCACAGCTTGAGAACTATGGCTTCTATATCATGTGGAGAAGCATGAAATCATATTGCTTCCATCAAATGTTTTTCAATGATAAGTGAAGAGTCGCTGCCTCCTTCTGTCACCCTGAGCCTGCATGTGGGCGTGGCCCATCTTCTCAGGGTCGTATGACATCTCTTTGTGAAAGAAAACTGACACAGTACATTCTCTCACCTAAGGGACTTTTCACTAGCAGTTCACTCTGCCTTGCTATCACGTAGCTCATGCCTTTTTTCCTTTAAGGATTTATTCAAAATTCAACTTCTCAGGGACAGCTCTCTTATTATGCTTTAAATTGCTAACTTCTGTTTCCCACATTGCAAACCCACCATCCTTATGCTGCCTTATTTTATTTTATTTTTTTATTTTATTTTATTTTTTTATTTTATTATTTATACTTATCATCATCTGTGTCAGTTCAGGTCTTCCTGGAAGCAGGCAACCAAGACAAAGTCAGAAGCACAGAAATGAATTGAAAGTATTGCCTGTGAAAGATAAAGAAGAGAAGGAGCAGGAGAAGGCAGATTGCATGCAGTGCAGGTCTGACAGGTGTGGGAGGAGAGGGAGAGAGACGATTGAGCAAGAGGGGCAGACTAAGCGCAACTGTGAGTGGTTTTCAGATAGCCTAACAGGGACCTGCAGAGCAGAGACGGCCTGTAAGCAGAGCACCGTGATGGGCAGAAATGGGCGTGCCCTACTGTCCAGGACCGCTCAGTCATTGGCTGGAGCTCTACGTCCACGGTTCCAGGGCTGAGGCAGATTTCAAGGACATTGTTTCTGGAAGCTGTAGGCTAACTACACTCATGGAACATATTTTCTCGTGTGTGGAGATCCAAGGGGCACACATCCAGGACTGTCACATCTTCAAAGTATATTATGTATCTATTACACTTTTTCTCTGTCTTTCCCACTAGCACTTAGTAGGTCCTCAAAAATATCTGTTAAATACGTAAGTGAATGAATGAATAAAATGAGTATAGGAGACAGCCATGTTTTAATTCATTAGTGAAATATGTCACCACAAAAGGATGCAATGCATCATAATTAATTTAACCTCTGGTTAGTTTTATAAATAAAATAAATGTTGAAGGAATGGCTATGAATGAGATGAGCAGATTTACAGTTTCCTTAAGACAGGTATCCAGCTATCATTTTTGTATTTCCACTGTCATGCACATTGCTTGATACAAACTCAATAAAGTTAGAGAAATGTGAAAATTAATAAATGATATTTCAATATTGCAATGAACATAACTTCCTCTTTTGAAAAGATGCATGTACTAGAGGTAAGGTTGGAGGCTCTTCCTCCTGTTATTTTCTTTTCATGTGTATTAATGCCATAATATTTTACAGCTTCAGGTATACGGTACATCAACTGTGGAAGTCGTCTCTCCAAAAGGAAGCTAAACCCCAGGAAGCTAAACCACATCTTATCTACACGTGTAACTGAGGAGCAACACAGCGGCTTCCCTCTTAGAGGAAAATGAAATCTCTGGGGGATAATGTTCTTAAATAGACAAAACTTGTGAAGTGGCTTAAATCATACTGCATGTGGATTACATGACAAAGAAAAGATCGCTGATAGGATTCAAGGTCTCATACCTCCAGGCCAGCTGAGTTCAATTAAACTGGGCTTCTTGAGAAGTGAAATGATCTCAGTAAGAAGCCTGGGGAGAGGTTTGGTGGTCACAGTGCCCCCAACATGCACTGATAAAATAGTGCGCCGGGCTTAACAAATAAGCATTAAGAGGGAACCTGAAGACCTACTGTTATATTTGTAGGCTCAGCATTGCAAGGTTCAGCTGAGGACTGGGTGTAGGAACAGATGTGAATACATGTATTGACAGGTTCCAAACTCCTGTAAGTGGTTCTTTGTACACTTAACCACCCTTAACTTACGTATTAGTCAGGGTTCTCCAGAGAAAGAGGACCAGTAGGAGAGATAGGTACAGATAGATAGATATAGGTATAGATAGATATATAGACATAGACATAGATGATATAGGTATATGGATTTGTTATAGGAATTGACTCACCATTATGGAGGCTGAGAAGTCACAGGATCTGCCATCTGCAAGTGAGGACAACCAGAAAAGCTGGCAGTGCAGTACAATCCAAACCCAAAGACTTGAAAACCAGAGAAGCCAAAGGCATAAACCCCAGTCTAAGTCCAAAAGCCAGAGACTCAGGAGCACAGATGTCTGCGGTCAGGAGAAGATGGATGTCTCAGCTCACAGAAGAGCAGATTCTTCCTCAGCCTTTTTGTCCTCTTTAGGTCCTCAATGGATTGATGGTATGAAGTCCACTCCCATTGGTGATGGTAATCTTCACTCTGTCTACAGATTCAAGAGCTAATCTCTGCTGGAAACACCCTCACAGACACACCTAGCAGTAAAATTTTTTTTTAGCTGAGCCATCCTGCCACCTTTGGCAGCTCAGCAGCAGCTCAGCTCAGGCCTGGCATCGAACTGCTGTTGCTCAGATCTCATACTCTTGAGTGAGCTCTTAACCAGCTGAGCCACTCGGCCGGCCCCAGCAGTGATCTTTTACCAGCTCTTTGGCATCCCCAAGCCCAGCCAAGTGGACATAAATTAACCATCAATAACTTGTAAGATGTCATTTTTCTTGATGACCCAAGTTCTAAGACTTCAGTTTTATAATTTAAATATTATATTTTTTCCACTTGCTTGATCATATCAATTACATAAATCCACATTTATGAATTCAATTTTTAAAAAGGTTTAAAATATTGGTGCATCCTTTTAAATTGAAACTGTGGAAATTTACAGACTAGATTTTGCTATCTATTCTCATAGCTGTTTCTTAAAAATAAAGCACTCATGTAAACTTTTCCCTCAAACCTGAAGACAAAATTAAGTATTTTTTAATTCAGATTATCTGCATTTTATAATAACTTTAGTCATTTAGAAAGCCTAAAATTGAAAAACTTCTTCCCTCATTAAATGAACTTTTTCTCAAGACACATTTAATATACTATTTAAAGAATGCAACTTCAATTTTTAGCTTTGTCTACCATGAATAATAGTACCAGCTGAATTCAGTTCCATCTCTGCCTCAGGCATATTGTGAATTTGAAGTCTTTGCAATTTCTCATTCTCTTTAAGTTAAAAATGGACTTGAAATGTCATAAGAATTTCAAACCTGGGTAGAAATTGTCTAGCCCAGCACCTACAGTGCCACTATGTTGTATGTAAGATTCATCGGGAGAAATTTCACAAATGATCTTTGTAAATCTGTGATTTAAAATAGCACATTTTAAAAGACTAAAAATCAATAATTAAATTAACAGAATCACAGAACATTGTTGGCACTCATTTGTAGATACGAATTTAACCAATCTCCATTTAGTGGAGATGGAAGTAATAGAAGAGGATAAGAAATAACCATTATAGTGTATATATTAGTTCAAAATTTTTACTATTATAAATATTTATAAAATTGCTATTTAGAAATAACAACCAAAAAGTTAACTATAGAAGAAATATTTATATTTAAAATGTTACTAGTAGGCTAATATTTTATCATGTAAAAAATTCACAAAAATTCACAAAAACTATCTAAGTTCCCCCATATATAAATGGGCCAAAAAATAAAAAGTAAGAAATATACATTAAAACACATGTGTAGGGTATGTTTAGTATAATTAATAGTTATATAAATGAAAATGAGGGAAATTAAGATGTCAGATTTTGCTAACATAATTAGAAACAGTCAAAACTCTCCACCCAAAAGTCAAATGCTAATGAGGATAAGATAAAACCACTACACTTCTGAGAAATTATTTGTAAAACTAAAAAATATAATTTGAAGTTCATAAAAATATGGACAATGGAAGTAGGGCATTGTAAAGAATAAAAATGGTGTTATGATTTTGGAAACAAGGGTTTTTTATTATTTTTAACTGACTTTATTTTTGTTGTAACATCTTTGAAACAAGAAATTACATTGATAAATATATATTTCCTAGATGCTAGATTTGTTGACAAACATATATATTTTTCCAGTAGACTCATCCAAATCCTCTTATAGGTGTAGCTTTTGTGTGCTAGAACTAGTTGATCTTTTAAAAAGTAATTTATTTTAAATTTTATAGGTTTCATTATTCTGCATGCCTTCAACTTGTGAAATGTGCAGCGTGAAATTTTTCTGGCTAAGATTTCTGTATTTAAATGGCATATTTGGGGGGAAAGCAAAAGGTTTACACTTTTTAGAAAAAGTTGTAATGTTTTAGAGAAAGCAAAGGGTAGTGCAGAAAGACTGAATTCAAACATGTTGATTCATGAATATTTGTGGCAAAATACAGCCTACACTAGACGTTAGCTGCTAGTTGTGTGTGACCTTTATTATACCATAATTTCAAACACCTCAGTTACTTAACAGCAACATCAGCAACAAGTAACATTTATTGAGCCTCCTCTGTATCTGGCACTTAGCAGTCATTCTCAAATTTAATCCTCACCCCACCACCAGGAGGTGAATCTATTATTATCCCCATTTCATACAAGATCTGACAATTAAGTTCACAAAATTGTTGCAACGATATTGCTAACCTTTTTTGATATCAGAGGGATTATTCATTATGAGTTTGTACCAACTGGATAAACAGTTAACCAAGTTGACTATTTGGAAGTGCTGAAAAGACTGCATGAAAAAGTTAGACAACCTGAACTTTTCACCAACAGTTCATGGCTCTTGCATCACGACAATGCACCAGCTCACACAGCACTGTCTGTGAGGCAGCTTTTAGCCAATAAACAAATAACTGTATTAGAACACCCTCCCTACTCACCTGATCTGGCCCCTAATGACTTCTTTCTTTACCCAAAGTTAAAGGAAATATTGAAAGGAAGACATTTTGATGACATTCAGGGCATCAAGGGTAATATGATGACAGCTCTAATGGGCATTCCAGAAAAAAATTTCCAAAATTGCTTTGAAGGGTGGACTAGGCACTGGTGTTGGTGCACAGCTTCCCAAGGGCAGTACTTCAAAGGTGACCATAGTGATTGATATTCAGCAAGGTATGTAGCACTTTTCCTAGCATTAGTTCGCAAACTTAATTGTCCAACCTCATATATGAAAACTTCATCTCCAAGAGATTTAGTAATGTGCCAGGGATGTGAAGGAGGTGAGTGGAGGACCCAAGCGTCCAATCCAAGTCAATGTGCCCTTGGAGCTGGCGCCTTGATCGAAGGCTCCCTTCTTCTCCATATGTTTCTCTGTCCCTTCTCTTTGTGCTTCGTCCAACCCCTCATTCAATAACTATCACGTCTATAATGTACTTTCAGAAGAGCGCCCACTCAGATACTATTCCAACAAATCATCACTGGACACCTTAATTTATGTAAAGTGACAATTCCTCTTTTTGTTAGGCTTGGGGTCACACCGGGCTTGAAAGATTCTGTTAGGAGGGAGACATATGATCTTTTCTTGCCCCAGTTTACTCTCCTACTGGCTTCCTCCTTTGTGCACCAGCTTAGGTTCTGACCCATCTATGATCAGGTGCAGGAGTGAGAGGATTAGAGAAGATTGGGTCCGATTTCAATAGACTGGTTCTGTCAGCCTTTATGAGGGTGTCCTCTGTTTGGCAAACACTCTAGGCTGAATCTCTTTCTCCAGTGTTGAGGGAGTCTCTCAGAGGCTCCCCACACGCCTCCCATTGTAATTCACATAAAGCAGTGGTGCTCCCTCTGCTGACTTCCTCCTGCGTCTGCCTCTGCCCCAGGACTGCTGGCAGTTCCCTTTGCTGCTTGCTTCCCCAGGTGCTCTTGGACGCTCTTTCACTGTGGTCACAGAAACACAGACATTCGCTCATTCGCTTCACCATCAGCAGAAGCCATCTCCAACACAGCATAGCCTGCCTTTGCCTGTTCCTCCTCCTTCTGGCAGATGTAGACACCCCCCCCCCATTGCAGCCCTTAGGCTTCCCAAACCCAGATAACACATACAAAAACTAACCTCTCGTAGTGATTTTCTTCCTCACTTCTCCCTTCCCTAAGATAAAGGGGAAATATCTCTCTCTTCTTACTCATTTGTGGAGGGAGGAGAGAGGCAGCAATAGGGAGTGGGCACACTGCATTTCAACAACACTGTAAATAATTCTATTGCTAGAGACTCCTTTTAATGTCAGTGGTTGGTAACCCAAACATGGACTCTCTTTGTGATAAGTGAGTGCTCTCCACCTATTGTATTGCTCTTGCCTCAGTGGCTCTAGAGACACTGAGATACTAAGAATACATTTGAATAATTTCATACATACCACAACCTATTTCTTTCCAGTAACCGTCTCTTACCCAATATCAATTTGCTATATGACCCTAGGTCCTAACATTTCTGGTCTCACACCCTTCCTCTCACTTGGAATCAACAACACAAAGGTGTTCTTTTGTTTTTGTTTTAATTTTGATGGATTCTGAGTACCTGGGCCAGAATTTATTATATTCACAGTAAATGTTGGAATAAAAGAATGACTCCCTCAGAGAAACAAAGGGGTTTCAATTTCCCCTTAGTCAATTACCTTCTAACCTCTAGCTCATGTCTTCTGCATCGTGATCAGTGGTATCAAACATCTGCTTGCAAATATTAAAATGCATTAATAAGCTCAGCCTTCTCATGTCACTTTGAGAACTTATGGAGAAAAATTTTTATACAATCACAGCTGTCCAGATATGGAAATTATGCCTTCGTTACCAATGAGCTATCTGTCACTAGACATATTCAAGCAGGATTTAATAATTATATGTTGACTATACTTTAGAACTACATGGTTCTGTAAGATAATAAAAATATTACTTATTTTCAAAAATCACCTCACCTGGATCGAGAAAGGAGTTAATGCGTTATATGGGAGGTGGCCTCCAACATGGCCTCCAGTGATGCCTGCTCCCTGGTATCCATGCCTTCCCTTACGTAATGTGGTGGGTCTAATGACCTCCTTCCAAAGAATAGGATCTGACAAAAGTGATGAGATGTCAGTCCTGAGACTAGGTTACGAAAAGCATGGAACTCCCATCTCAGGTTCTCTCTCTTGTTTGTTCGCTCTGAGGGAAGCCACCTGCCACGCTGTGAGCCACCCCAACGAGAGGCCCACATATCGAGGGACTAAGGGTGGCCTCTGGCTAGGCGTAAGCAAGAAACCGAGGCCCTCTGTCCAAAAGCCTGTAAGTAACTAAATACTGCCAACAACCAAATGAGGAAACTTAGAAACATACACTGCTGTCCCACGCCCCTCCCACTAGTGGAGCCTTCCGAGGAGGCCGCAGCCCCATAGTACACCTTGGCTGTAAACCTTTGAGAGCCTGAGTGAGAGGTACCCAGCTAAGCCACACCCAGATTTCTGACCCACAACAAGTGTGAGACAATAAATATTATTTTAAGCTACAGTATTTTGGGATCATCACTGTGCAGCAATAAAAAGCAATAACATTTATACATAAATGTAGATTGTGAACTGTGTATTTTGCTTAGACAGTAAAACATATATATTTCTCTTTTAATTTATTGAGATGTATATTTTTAACAAGTGCTGAAACCAAAAAGATTTTTTATTTAATTTTCAGTCTACCAGAAGCTTGCTATAAACCCAATTAAATGATTACTTTTGACTAATAGATTGTTTAATCATCAAAGAATTAGTAATATTAATTCCTTAAGTGCATCTAGTGTGCTATATTTTTCAAAGATTTTCAAATGTATTATTTCCCTAATCCTTTAATAGTTCTGTAATGTAGGTATCATTTTATGTTTATTTACAGGCAATAACAAAACTTAAAATTTGTGATAGCATACTTATGCATGACTCACATATTGTTTATCTAGAAACCCCTGCGCCCCACCTTTATCCAACAAACTGCTCCTCATGCTTCAAAACCCAGTTTTCCTTTATCCTCCTCTTGATTTGTCCCTAAACCTTCACAGAATTAATTTCTGCCATCATCTGCATAGACATATCTCTTCTAGACCTCTCACAGAATCTTAATTGCTTTTCCATGGTGAAATCATCCTCACTGACTATAAATTTCTATTAGGAAAGTGTGCTATTTTTTTTCATATCCTCAGCACATATTATAAAATCTGATATAGAGCAGGTGCTTAATAAGCAATTTTTACATTATTTAATAAGGTATTAAATTATGTGCTCTCAATGAAAGTAATATCACTGCCAAGGGGGCAAATGCTGGCTCTTGGGGAGAAAGCTGAAAAAAGTCTTAAATATTACATACATAATATATAATTATAAATTTACCATAGTACACAAGCAGATATACAGTGTATCTATGACATTAAAATTTCAATGGAGATGGGCTAATTAGGAAAAAGTGTTTAAACACCTTTGGAAGTGCAATAATGAAAGAAGGTTGAAAAACACTGTATTAAATAAATTGTGTAAAGTTATAGAAGCAAGACTTGGATGAAGATTTTTTGGTTGAGTTCAATGTTATTTTTTTATGCCACAGGCACTCTAATAGTTAATAGAAAAAACAGAGAAACTTTGCAAACATATCTTCTTCGAAAAACCAAGATAATACATAAGCTATACTTATATGAAAATATTTTTGTGTATTTTATTCCTTTTTATTTGTTTTCATAATTTAAAATACATTTACTAACCCTTTTGTACATTGTGAACTCACACACATGCACACACATACATATGCACACATGTGTACATATACACACGTATACATACATATCTATAAACACGTATATATGCATATGCAAGCACACACACACACCTTATCTAGATGAACCCTAATAACATGACATATCCACTTTACATAATGAGCAAGCCCATATAAGGTTTATAATTATTTTTCTATGATTACTTACACTTTTAAATACAGTCTTATATTCCAGGGTTTGTAGATTTTTTTTATTATGTAAGGAGTTGACAGTGGTAATTATTTGATTTGCTCCAGCAAAGTTAGCCTCTGCCTAGTATTTCCAGCCCATTAACAATCACCTACAGTTCACAGCGCAAAGGGATCTCCTGCTGTCAAGTCAGATTAAGGCTTTCCTTGGCCTTTTTGAATCACTCCATGACTAAAAATCAATTGGTAGAACTGCACTACAGCTGCCTGTCATCCATCTGAATCAGCTCCATCATGACCATTTGTCAAAACTAGTGCCAAATACCTTAGAAAATTTGTCAAAATAATAGTAATGGCTGTTCAACATTCAGTGTACAAGAGATTTGTGCAGGAGTCCCTGTCATAAAAAAATCAACACCACCGAACATAGCTACTGTGAATTATTATTTGCAGAAGGCAGGACTGAGCATTTACTATCTGGATTCTAAAAATGCATGTAATCTTGAGCAAAACAATGAGGGAGAATACTTCAATCTAATTTATAGGAGCTGGAGGCCCGGCTTACTTCTGCAGGTACAGGAAAACCACAGGTTTATGAAAAACAGCTTAAATGCTTCTTAAGCCTACAACAGATTTTAAAAAACAAAACACCATATCAAGGCAATTCCTAGGCAGTTTCAAACATCCAGTGAAGTTTTACACTTCCTATGCATATTGTTCATGACTGATAACTTTGAACAAAAGAATCATTTTCCTTAAGTTTATCTGCATTATAAGCTTACACTTTTCTCTGAAATAAAATCTCCTGGCTAATAAGCTTAGAAATCAGTACCATCGTATTTTAATACTCTAAACAGTTCTTGTCCAATGTCTAAAAAGAAGTGTAGGGATTTAAAAAGGAAAGTGAAAATCAGTGCTTTAAATATTTCAGGAGTGTATAGCTTCATGCAAGAAAGCACAACTTGTTGGGGTTTTTTGCTTTATTTTTTTTTCTATATAGGGGTAAAATGTATACCTGACTTGAAACAAACATTATTATTACTTGTAGGTAATATGGTCTTCCTGCAGCTATTTTACTCATTTTATATTTTCTATGAAGATGCTTATTTGCTGATTAGCAAGGTGGAAGTAATTTTTCTCCCAATTGCATTGTTGGGTCTCATGGTATAATTTTATATTTTGACAATTAAGTTGTCTAGGTAAAAATAATTTTTTGTTTGTTTCTGATAGAAGGAATAATAATTTGTTTAGCATTACAAGAAGTCAAGAAAGAATGAGTTCCTTCTCGGCTATGAAAAGGACAGAACACAGAAAGATGTCAATGTCGCATCCGCAGACAATGCAGTATTAACAAATGCAACTGGTAATACTCACAAATACCCGCATTTGAGCAATAGTTTCCCATCCTTTATTTTTTTCTGTTTCCTGATTGCCTCCTTCATAGAATTTTTCATTCATTGATATGGTGAGAGAGCACATCTTCAATGGCTATAGAAAATTCATCAAGCAATCCATTATTCTGAAATAGGTGTAAACTACCTCACATTTTTATTCACCCACGGTAATACTGGAGTAGTTTGCAGATTTCTCTGTTTACTTCCTCAGACACCTCACTCGCACCCATTCCTGGATAAGGGTGTCTGACCTTAATCCAATTTTCCCTTTTTATCCTTTGCTCTGTGTAGCTAAGGGGCCAGTTTACAATATGCACCTCTTTCACTACTCGCCAAGTCCCCACATTGACCCGTGTGTAGAACACATGCTCTCATCACGTTCTTCAATGTTCCTCTGCAGCAAGGTGCTGAGTGGAGGTGAGGTAAGGACGAAGACCAACCTGAAAGGAGTGTCCAGTCTCTCTCAGGCTTCCATCATAGTTTACAACTGTGGTGCACTGTTCTCTCACACCGTCTTTAAAGCATGTCATGTAAAAATACTGGGTGCTTCTCTCTGGCCATTTAAACAAATATCTTGAATACTTTATTTGCTCAATTTAGATTTTAGATATCTAAATTCATAAATGTCCCGTATTTAGTTTTAAGTTAGTGTTGTATTTTTTCTCATATGGTAGCAGAATTTAACAGGCATTGATTCCAAACCTTGGGAGCTTCTCAGTGAAATTTGAAACTGCCCCATATATGGAGGTCAAGAATAGACCAAAGAAAGAGCCAGTCCACTCCAGGTTTGTAGGTAAATAGATGACAGATGATGGATAGATAGACAACAGATGGAGATAGATGATAGAGAGATAGCCAGATAGATAGATGATAGAGAGAAAGCCAGATAGATAGATGACAGATGATAGATAGATAGATAGATAGATAGATGATAGATAGATAGATGATAGATGATAGATAGATAGATAAATAGATAGATAGATAGATAGATAATAGATGATAGATAGATAGATGATAGATAGACAATAGATAGATGGATAGATGATAGATAAATGATAGATAGATAATTGATAGATGATAGACAATAGATAGATAGATAGATAGATAGAAAGATAGATGATAGATAGATAAATGATAGATAGATAATTAATAGATGATAGATAGATAGATAGATAAACGATAGATAATTGATAGATGATAGACGATACATAGATAGATAGAAGATAGAAAGATAGATGATAGATAGATAGATAAATGATAGATAGATAATTAATAAATGATAGATAGATAGATAGATGATAGATAGACAATAGATAGATAGATGATAGATAGGTAGATAGAAGATAGAAAGATAGATAGATGATAGATAGATAGATAGATAAATGATAGATAGATAATTGATAAATGATAGATAGATAGATGATAGATAGATAGATAGATAAAAGATAGATAATTGATAGATGATAGATAGATAGAAGATAGATAGATAAATGATAGATAGATAATAGATAGAAGATAGATAGATAGATGATAGATAGATAGATAGATGATAAATATATTCCTGTTCCCAAGGCTGTAATTCAAACTCGTCTACACTTCCAGCTTGACATCAATATCTTTCCATTTTTTTTCATTCAAAACTGTATTCAGTTATGCTAGGAGCCCTGGGCAGAGAGATGACTAAAGGGTTCTGTCCTCAGAGAGTTTATAGTCAGTCTAGAAGGGAAGGAAGAAAAGAAAAGAAATTATTATAATACCACAAACCAAATATAACAGAAAAAAAAAGCCAAAACTGAAAAGTAGTAGTGAAAAAAATGAAGAAAACACCAGGCTTCTATAGTGTGGCTATTATGAAATATCATTTAAAATGCATTTAAATCCATATATGTGAAGTTTCTAGGCTCGTTGAATAGGTAGTCCTGAAAAGTCTTTTGGTGAGGCTGTGGATCGTGGGGCTGAGGTGGTGTGGAGGTACAGATCACACAAGACTGGGAAGTCACTCTCATGCAGCATATTGCTCAGGAGCAAGGATTTGAGCCTAACCAATCTTGGTTAGACTCTCATCTCTGGCACTTAAGAACTTTGTGGGCTTGGGAACATTAATTATAGTTCAGTAACCACATACTAATGCTGACCTAAATCTTCTTATTCCCAGTTTGAAACACATACAGCCTCTTCTACAAACTAAACATCATTTTTCTATCAAAAGTCTGTTGTATTTTAATTAAAACTAATATTTTCTCTGTGTTTCTTGGGTGTTAGGCATTGTTTTTAATTACTTCACAAGCATTTTCTCACTTAAAACTCACAAACCCTACGTCACATTTCCACTTCACTTGAGGAATTTGAGCCACTGAGAGAAAAAGCAAAAAGCCCAAGGTCCCAGAGCTAATAGATGGTGAAGCTGAAATTCAAACCCAGATGACCAGACTGAAGAGCCTGCACTGAAACCACCTCATAGTGCCCTAATTCTTCACATATTTGTTAATGCGTTTTACTCTATCAAATATTTGCTTCAGAAGTGACATTTGAAAGCGTCCACCACTTCTAGGCTTGGCTAGTTCTAAATAAATACTTTTCAAAACAAATAATCTGTGTTCATGGTCCCTGTTCACACCTTTGAAATAATTTGGTTTAAGAAATAGCTCAACAGATGCATGACGAAAGTAGTAAAGAAAGAATTCCCTCTTAAAATTGCTGCCTGATGTAATGGTGTTTTTAAATCTGCATGCATCTCTGCTTGATTTTACTTAGCTTTTAATAGCTCATAAAAAGGAATAATGTTCAAACTCCTTCAAAGGAATTTTTCTAATACTACAGACATGTAGATAAGCTGACTATCTCACTATTTCTAATTTTCTTATTTGTTACTACCATCCACTATTTTTCTTTGATAATATTTTATGGAAGCAAAGATTTTTTTATGTCAAAAAAGCTCAGGGTACTTGCACAATTTGATTTCTTTAACATACATATTATCATATATTATGATCAATACTGTTGCTAATGCAATCAAAGTTATAATATTATTTTATGTTAGGGAGGCTTAATCATAACATTTGTTAATATTTTCCCTTGAATTGTACTTTCTACTTCTTCTAAGGCTTTGTATGATATTGTCTTAATGTCCATCAACAACAAAAAAAATCAATGAATTGCATTATATCCATACAAAAAAATACCACTCATTGGTAAAGAAGGAATGGACTACCAATGTAGATAAGTTTCAGAACCATTTAATGAAATACTTTCAATTACCAAAATAATACACACACACATACAGAGTATAGGCACATTCATAGGATTTCCAAGAATGTGATGATAGAAGCCAGAAATGGTACTTTCATGGGTAGAGGACATTGACTTGAAGAACACATAAGAGATTTTTTCAAGTGATAAAAATGGTTTCCATGTTATTTTTAATGGTGGTTACATGGGTGAATCCAGTCATCAAAGTTAATGAAACTGAAATTTTAAGGTTTGTGCTTTTTAATTGTGTATATTTTTTACTACAATAAAAAACAAATAAGAGTAGATCTGCAAAAGCGTTTATGCTATGAACCCATTTGTGCATAATGGTAATATACACATAGCCATGTACAGTAATACCTTGGTTTGCAAGCAGAATTCGTTCCAGAAACAAACTACTTGTATTGCAAGACATTGCTCGTTTACCACGTTAAAATGTACTAGAAATGTTTGCTCATCTTGGGGAACACTCGCAAACCAAGTTACTCGCAATCCAAGGTTTCACTGTATTTGAAATCAGAGTGTGTCAACCTTGACACTATTCACATTTTGGACCATATAAGTCTTTGCGGGGCAGTGGGGGAGAGGACTGCCCTGTGAATGACAGGACGTTTAGAAACATCCCTGGCTTCTACCCACTAGATGTCAGTAGCATCCCCAGTTGAGATAACCAAAAATTCCTTCAGACATTGCTAAAAATCTCCTGGGCGGGGCGGGGGGAGACTGATCTCGTTGAGATCCACTGTGTGTGTGTGTGTGTGTGTGTGTGTGTGTGTGTGTGTGTGTACAAGAAATGGTATCCGAAAGAATGTTTACCAAAATGAGTGTAATGCTTGTTTACCTTTGGAAAGTGGAAATGCAGATAATTTACATTCTGCATCTTATATGTTCTTTTGCACACCACTTTTTTTCACTGAGATAAAAAGTACAAAAAATAAAAAACCACAAACCTTAAAGGCTCAGTTTGATTGATACTGATAATACACATACAGAAAACCAGCATATATCATTTCATCCAAAGCTATTTTAAAAGCTAAGTGTCTTTAACATGAACACTCTCTGTTACAGGAAGAGTCAAACTCAGTCCACTTCTCCACTTATTCTTTTGCCACCCCCATGTCTCCACCTGACTTCCGCCCCCTTTTCCATGGACAAAGATGATTGTGACAGGGCTGGCTGGCTGGAGACAGGGTCCTGTGGGACTCAAGCTGAAACTGCCAGTCCTCACAGCAACTGGAAGTGACAAAAACCAGAGAACGAAGCCAGGGACCACGCTGCTCTGAGGCGGCATGCAAACATAGAGGTCTCATGTGTCCCAAAATAGGAGGGCTCAGAAGTGGGCTACAAAGTTGGAGTTTGGAGTCCTGGTCTAGGTGATGAAAACAATTTGGGAATAATTAGGGCAGAGACAGGGTGAGCCATGGTGAATTGTTTAGAAATAATTGTTACCTTTGAAGTTTGTTTTTTTAAGAGGCAGCTGACCCCTTACAAAATGAATTCTTTCTACCCAACAGAAAAGAAACATTGTGAGAAAGTATGCACCTCACAGGAGCCTGGGCCTCCCTCCTTCCATGCAACACAACCTTGGACTTCTGGTTTTGCTCAGGGTTCTCCGGCATTCCATTCTGCCTGTGTCCAGCCAGTGTCTGAACCTTTCATGTTCATTTCACAGTTCTTGCTCTGAGCTCATGCCTGAGACACGAGGACAACGTGGACTTCTTACTCACAGTGTTCCTTACACCGTGCCTGTCCCTGTCCTCTGACACTTTCCCCCTCCAGTCATTTTAAATAACTATTCCATGGACCCAGTTCAATCCCTCGTGATGCACCCATGTCAAATTGAATGAAGATACAGCCTATGACAAAGACGATGTACCAGGAAGATCCTCCATATATGAGAGTAAATAGTAACGGAATAAGCATATCCAGAAAACCTAAAGCTAGCAAGCAAATTGCCAACTTACTAGGTAAGGAAATCTGGTTAATCACCAGTCTGTAAAAGGACCACAGTAAAGACTGCAGATTTCAGACCTTTGATTTTTGGTGTAATACCAGTTCTTAGGAAGTGAACAGTAAGTTGGAATATCATAATTTCTGACGACTCTACACTGGGTTCTTCATCTTTAGACCCCATAATAGTTACTGCAATCAGTTGGGCATAATACAAACACCAGGAAGGATTATTTATTGTAATTATCTAGAAGGCAAATTGACATAAGTGGTACTGAAAATGCAACCTTTCATTTCTTATCTTAACCTCCCGGATAAGCACACAGAGTCACAAAATGAATCTCTCATTCTCCCTTCAATGCAAATGATCAACACGAACAAGTTTTAATTGAGCAATTTCCCATTTGCAGATGTTTCAAATGCTTACTTCATTAGCTCAAATGGTTTTATCTAGCTGACATAATTTATAAAAGTGTTATTTTTAACAACAAATAGGAATTTGGTAATAGTTTAGTATAGTGATCCCAATATTAATTTTAAAAGTTAATCTACAAAGAAGTTTAAATGTCCTGTCCTTTCTGTTTTCAACAAATGCAAACTTCTTAAGAACAGATTCAAAAATAATGTAGTTCAATTGGTAAATACTTGTATTTTCTTACTCCAATTTCAAAACAATCACTTTCCCTTTCTCTTTACTATCAAAACCAAAGCTGTATTCTTTACTTACTGAATACTTTATCATCAAAATTACATGCACAAAAAAACTATCAAGAGTTTAGGGTAAAGTTAGAATATGATTCTGCACTAAGATGTTATTTAGAATCTTTTTAAAAAGGCCTTTTACATCTCATAAAAAACTTGGAATTGGAAATATGTATGGAAATATTTTTTTTTCCAAAAGTGAAAAATTGGTTATAAAGCCGATGAATATAAATGCTAATTCAAATGTGAAGCTTTTGCTTTTAAAAATCTCATTGACTACTGAGTATTTAGGAAAGATGATTTAATATTTCTAGAAATATGTGCTTTAAATGAATTAGTTCATAATGTGTGTGTTCATTCCTTATCATATTAAAGCAAAGTAAGTCTCTATGCCCTTCAAAATAATTACTTGCTCCATTAAATCCCAACTAAATGGAATGATTGCTATTTGGATAACATTTATTTTCTTTCTAGGACAATACATGACACTTTAAAACTCAAATGTTATAATTTATCCTAGTCAAACATTTAACTCTAAGCTCTATGTATTTCTAAACTCTGAAAACTCCTAATATAACTATTCTAATATTCATTTCATAAAATTCCAAAAGAAAATCTAATTACTGACAAGAAAGTGATTTCCAAAATGATTTACAGCCTGGAAAAATATGATCATGGAGAACTGAAAGGTCAAACCACTTAATCTTCTAAATAGTTATGTATTTTTGAGGTGAAGAAAATATTCCATTTAAGGACAAAACAATGCTCACATTTGAATAATTCTTTATATTTATAATACAAATTAGTATTAAATTTTTAAAAATATAACAGTTTCAGTACACTTATACATCATCTTTTTATGCAAAACTAAATATGTCATAATAAAGTCTTTAGGTTGCCACTACTCATTTTAAAAGATTATACACTAATTTGTAAATCTGTATTTATCTGTAAACCTTTTTCAAAGCTTTTCAAATATATTTTGATTAAAAAAATTACAATATACTTAAGAATGATATTATCAAATAACATACAAGGTCAGACAATTAGGCTCGCAAGCTCATCCTAGAAAAAATGCTACATACCTTATTGTTGAACATCACTACAGTCACCTTCGAGGTACTCCCCTTGGGAAGCTATGCACAGACACCAACACCTAGTCCACCCTTCAAAACAATTTAGGAACTCTTTTTTTGGAATGGCCATCAGAGCTGTCATCGTATTACCCTTGATGTCCTGAATGTCATCAAAATGTCTTCCTTTCAATATTTCCTTTATCTTTGGGCAAAGAAAGAAGTCATTGGGGACCAGATCAGGTGAGTAGGGAGGGTGTTCCAATACAGTTATTTGTTGACTGGCTAAAAACTCCCTTACAGACAGTGCCATGTGAGCTGGTACAAGAGCCATGAATTGTTGGTGAAAAGTTCAGGTCGTCTAACTTTTTCACGCAGCCTTTTCAGCACTTCCAAATAGTAAGCTTGGTTAACTATTTTTCCAGTTGGTACAAATTCATAATGAATAATCCCTCTGATATCAAAAAAGGTTAGCAACATCATTGCAACAAGTTTGTGAACTTGTCAGACCTCATATTACATTTTTTAAAAATACAAACATAGCTTTTAAAGTGTTACCTGTTTGACAATGATGGAGTGAATGTTACAGGGTAGCCCTTATGTCTAAAAATTATAAAATTACATTTTTCTGAGATTAAAAAAATGAATCCAGACAAGAGATGACGTCTGGCATTCACTTCAAAATAATCCAGAAGTGGGGGAGTGAGTGCGCAAGACTAGCCATGGCCATCTAAAGGTTTTAATAAAACATTTGCTTCAAAATTATCTTCTCTACCATATAGAGTAGAACATTCTAGTCAAAACTTGTAATTACTAGATAATCAATATGTTCAGCCTCCATGTGCATCTCTGTATGACAGGTGAACTGCATAGGACCTCATTCGAATAACGAATAGGTAGATTGCAGACAGGAGTCCTGAACCCATGTGGCCAAAACAAGAATTTCATGGAGAAGTGGTCTTTCACTCACATGCATAGTCTACCAAAAACGATAGGAACACTATGGGTTGAACTAGTAATATAACGAGAGTTATAAGGCCTAACTAATATTTATAGAGGGCCCAACATGACCCAGGTTTTCTTAATTTTAATTCTCTCAGTAACCTCTGGAATCAGTATTATTAGAATTCCTATATTGTAGACAAGGAAAGGAAGGCTTAGAGAGGTTATGTACCCCAGGGCCCACTGTGAGGAGGGAATACAGAAATCAAACTCAGACTTCTCTATCCAAAGCCTGCACTCTTCAACAATTGCCGAGTATTGACCATTAACATATCACTTTTTAAATAGAATAAATTGTTAGACTCTACACTTTTTTTGTCAAAAACAAATAAAATAGAAGGAAATAGCACAACTTAAGTTGATATTACTATAACAAAATTATATGTACATATAAATAATGTTAGTGTTCACTGAGCACCATTTCATATAATATTTACATGTATTCATTTACTCAATAAATATGTTTCAAGCTCCTTTTCATAAGCTAGTGTGCCCTAGTATAGTGTGTAAAAAGGTGTGTACATCATGGTTCTCCCTTAAATTTTTTACCTGCAGGATTGCTCATTTCACTGATTTCAAAACAAAGTTGAACCTAACCTCTCTCTCAGAACTAGGATTGTATTTGTTTTATCATGACATCACCTGAAATTGTTGCTATTGTTTTCATTATAGTGAGGTAATGAGAAATTGACTCAATTTTTTTATATTTGGTGGCTGAATAGCAAATGAATCACCAAAAAGTGCATGTAATTTTGTTGTCGGGTGATTGAAAAATACAAGTGGCAAGTTGAAAGGCATGATTTTTAATGATTTTAAGTACACACTTTGTGTTTTCTTCTGCTCCTCTAAAATGTTTTCACCCCTAAGGTAAAAACTTGGCATGTCCCAGGCCTCTTCTATTTCCTCAGTATATCTGCCACAGTTCTTATGTAGTTTTTTTCAAAGCTTCCTTGAAGTGAAACGGACACAGTGAACTGCAGATACTTCAAGTGTAAATTTGGAGAAGATTGGACATACATATACACTCATGAAACCATCACCACTATCAAGACCATGAACATGGTTCATCCCTCCAAATTTCCTCATGTTCTTTCATAATCTTTCCTTCCCCCATTCCCCGTTCCCCACTCCCATGCACAGGCAAACACTGATCCTTCTATACTTTTGACCCAAATCATGAACCACAGGGAAATACGGTTTTTGCCCTTAAGCAAAATTTAAGAGTCATTCATTGAACTTAAGTTCCCTCCTCTGATTTTTTAACATAATACATGAACCCACATCTATAATATGAAGTGAGGTATGTACGAGAGAGAGGGGGGAGAAAAGAGATTCCTCACTTTATAACACATTGGTTGGCACCCCTTTTCTAATACGCAATAAATACAGAACTACTGTGGGGTTCCTAAGACTTAAATAACAGCCTAGGTAGTAATTCAGTTTGTTAACCTGGCAATTTGAGATAACTGTGCCTGTCAACAGAACCCTCCATGTCACTCATCCTGTCATTCTATTTTTATTATCAGTACGATGACATATTGGCATTTCTTTTCCCAATCTGGGCTTCTTTCAACATTTTCAAGAAACTGCAATAGTGTTATCCACTCATGAAGAGCACAGCTTTTAATTTTTGATACAATGATAATAGGAGAAAATATAACACCCTTCAGGTTGGAATGACTTCTAAATTCTCAGAGAAAAATAAAATGAGCCTAATAATAACTGGAAAAAATGATGCTTAGACACACAAAAAAGACATTTATGGAGTTTTTCTTCTTTTTGAAACAAGCACAGAAAAACATAACATAATGGTTTTAATTATGTTTTTATTTCTATATTTTGTAAAATATAATTCTGAAGTCTTCTCCAGTGACTCTATAAGCTATAACTTCATGTTCCTTTACTATGGAAATTACTGAATCAGTACCTCTAAAAATTAGTTTTTTCCCCACTGCATCAAAAGTTGTCAGTAAAATAAATGTTTAATCTCATCCTTCCTCTTACTAATTATCTTTTTACCAATATACCAATGTCAAGCTCTGTGGACATCTATTCTCCCTTTCTTCCCTACTCTCACCTTCTAGGTTTTTTTATAAATATGAGTTTACTAACTCTTATGGTCACCACTTTCATCTACTTAAGGATGTCTATTACAGAAGCAGAAAGGTTTTAAAGCATGAGCTTTGACATGGTAAACTTGGGTTCAAATTTCACCTACCCCACTTACTGGCTTTAGAAACTAAACCATGTGCTTAACTCTTCTGAGTCTTAATTTTCTCTTCTGTAAAATATAGAACCTTAAGCAGAGAGATAACTGTGAAGTGTAAGTGAGAAAATGTATATGAAACGGGAACCAGTGCCTGCTGCATAGTAAATGACCAGTAAATGTAAGCTCCACTATTCCTCTAATCATGATTGCAGTTATAATTACTGGTTACGGATTAGATGAAGAAAAATACTAGGTTTATATTTAGATGTGATAAAAGGCTTCTACCCAAACTGGAGATGAAAGTACAGGCAACATTATATTTTACTCTTTCCAATTTGAACATTGAAAATGTTATAGCAAAACAACCAGAAAGTTAAAAACTTCCTATGTGTGAGCCTTTTGAAAAAGTTTTAAAGGAGGTCTGGAAGTGTTTGTCTCGGTGGACTAATATAAGAGATGATATGAATCATGTACACTTTTAAGCACTGTGCTGAAGGAAACCTACGTGCAAATCTGTTCAATATAGCCTTTTGTGCTGTCTCTCTCCTGCTGTGAATGGGTCATAATGAGTGGCAAAAAGAAAGTATCAAATAATTATATCTTCAGGATCTAACTTCTTATCCGTTGCCAGCAGATATGTTATCTGAAAGTATAATTTGTATGCCACCTGTGGTGCAACAGCTGAATAAGTATCTCTGGCTTTATTGGTAGGAAGCTTATAGATCACAGGGTGGCCTGCCTCCCCACCTGGGCTACAGTGAATTGAACTATAACATTCCCATGTCAAAAATATACTGCTGTGCAATGCATTCTTTAGCTTTTCATGTTAAGGTAGGTGGTTACACTGATTTTATTTTATTTTATTTTTTAGCTGAGCCATCCTGCCACCTGTTGGTAGCTCAGCAGCAGCTCAGTTCGTGCCAGGAATCGAACCGACAACCCTGTTGCTCAGAGCTCACACTCTTGAGCGAGCTCTTAACCAACTGAGCCACTCTGCCAGCCCTACACTGATTTTAAATTGTATTATCTCATACTCAAAGTAGGATGCTTTATGGCATGCTCGTATTTGCTCTGCATCCTCCTTGTAAATATAAAAATATTTGAATTCCAGTTTTCAAAAGGCTTTTCAATTAACATCTAAGAATGTGAGTCAAATCTTACTTGGGGCCAGTAAAATTAGGCATCAAAACATACATTTATAGTTACCTAGATAGCTGAGGTCTTTAAGAACCTGATTATAAATTTCAAGAATAACCTTTCAAGTAGTTTACTTAAAAGAATGTCTAGCCTGCTATCTGTCACCATACACCAAAATTAACTCAAAATGGATCGAAGGCCTAAGCATAAGACCTGAAACAATAAACTGCATAGAAGAAAGCAGAGGTACTAAACTTATGGACCTCGGGTTCAAAGAGGATTTCATGAATTTGACCTCAAAAGCAAGGGAAGTAAAAGCTGAAACAAATGAATGGAACTATGTCAAACTAAAAAGCTGCACAGCAAACAGCTTCTGCACATCAACAAAACAAAGAGGCAACCAACCAAATGGGAAAAGATATTAATGAACCACGTCTCCAATAAAGAGCTAATATCCAACATATATAAGGAACTCCTACAACTCAACAACAAAAAGACAAATGGTCCAATTAAAAAATGTGCAGAGGACATGAATAGAAACTTTTCCCAAGAAGACATACAAACAGCCAACAGATATATGAAAAAATGTTCAAACTTCACTAGCTATCAGGGAAATGCAAATCAAAACCACAATGGGATATCACCTCACACTTGCTAGAATGGCTATCATCAACAAGACAAATAATAACAAGTGTTGGAGAGGCTGTGGAGAAAAAGGAACCCTCATACACTGTTGGTGGGAATGCAGATTGGTGCAACTGCTATGGAAGACAGTGTGGAGGTTCCTCAAAAAATTAAAAATTAAATTACCATATAGCCCAGCAATTCCTCTCCTGGATATATACCCAAAAAATCTGAAAAACATTTATCTGTAGAGATATATCCTCCAGTGTTCATTGCAGCTTTATTTACGATGGCCAAGACATGAAAACAACCAAAGTGTCCTTCGACAGATGATTAAAGAAGATGTTGGTATATATACACAATGGAATACTATCCTGCCATAAGAAAAGATGAAATAGTGCCATTTATGACAACGTGGATGGGTCTTGAGATTATTATGCTAAGCAAAATAAGTTAGACAGAAAAAGTTGAGAACCATATGACTTTACTCATATGTGGGATATAAAACTGAAAACAACAAAGGAACAAGACAAAGAAAGAAAGAAACAAAAACTCATGGACACAAAAAATAATTTAGTGGTTACCAGAGGGTAAGGGGAGAGAGGGGATGGTAGAAGTGGGGAAAAGGGAGTTAAATATATAGTGATGGAAGGAGAACTGACTCTGGGTGGTGAGCACACAATGTGATATATAGATGATGCATTATAGAATTGTACACTTGAAACCTATGTCATTTTACTAACCACTGTCACCCCAATGAATTTAATTTTTAAAAATTTTAAAAAAACAATGTCTAAAAAAATCCCTAATAGCAATGGTCTGTTTATATATAAAGGCTGATATATATGACACTCTCTTATTTTATAAAACCAGCATACAGGATGGTTTTATACATATGATTTTAAAATCTTGAACACTTTCATTTCCCCCAATAATCTTACAAGAACCTAACTGTCTATAAATCAATGAGAATCTATATGCTAATTTAATCAATCAAATAAATATTGATTCTTTTGAGGTTTTATTTTATCAGATATATTTTTCTCTCAAAGGTCAGCTAGTGAATGCTGAATTGCATGGAATTCAGTGGAAGAGAACAGTAGTGTGAAGAATTCAAAAGAGAAGACAATCTAAAACTTAGTCTTATTTTCAGTTTATATTCTTACATGTATATTTGAAGGGGGGTATGTAAACTTTCTAGATATTGACAATAGTTCAAACCAAATACTGATTGTGAATACCTAGGTTACAGTGCCCTAAAACCAGTAAGATTCCTCATCCTGCCTCTACTTTTCCTACCATTATAAACCTTTCTCATTTGGAAGCTGTTTTCTGTTTTGTTTCTATTTAAAATATTGTATTGCTGTTGAGCCTGATTTAGTTATCAGAGCTTCAGAATTTCTTGCTTTCTAGCAATAGCTATAGATTGCATGCAGTATAAGAGTAAACAAAATTATTTGAGACTTCCTCAAAATGTAGTGTATATTTGAGAGAGATATACACAGTAAAACTACATTATCTCCTGTTTAATTAGGTTTATGAGGGCTTAAACACTGGTAAAAAGCAAGCTGCTACACAAATTGCAGAGCCAAAGGGAGTTAAAAATCATCTTCATTACAAAAATGGCAAAACAAAGCCAGGCTCAGGTAGATGGTTGCTGTATCATAGAATTATTGTTTGATATTACTCTTGTGTCACTTAAATACCAGTTGATTGCCATATGGTTCCTTAAAACTGATCACACCTGCTAAGGCATGTTTGTCAAAACTCAAAATCTACACAGATGAAAAATATGATTAAAGAACACTGGGGATGCCAACAAGTTTGAGTTACAGCCCCAAGAGTACAGAGAACTAATCTAGAATCTCCTCCTACAAAAAATTATCCCCCAGTCAATGTAATTTAAAGATACATTTTTTTATGCTGCTGGTCTACATTTAACACAATTTTTAGATGTCTTTCATTTATTTTATAGAATTTATTCTTTACTATTTAAAAGTTCTTTTAACTGGACTTCTGCATGAAAATAGTGTCTCAGGTGAACAGGGGACAACAGTCACTAAAACAACCCAACAAGAAAGAATCATATATCATTTTTCCTTTATTTTACTTAACCATCTTCTATCTTGTTATGTCATGCTGGATTAAATAGAGCCAAAGATTTTTTTTTTTCAAAACCTGCATGGACTGGAAAGTAGAAAGAATTTGTTTACAGGCTAGAGACTAAGTAGTATTTCTTTTCCCCACAGCAAAAAGTTCAGTCTCTAAACCATATGTCTAGAAATCGTATATGCATATTCATACACACTTAGGGTAATGTTTAATAACAGAAAAGGTCAATTCGTTTTCTAGCAGCTTTTTACTGTAGCTAAACTTTCACAGCATTCTGAACAGAAAGGCAGAGAGAATCTGGGATTTCATATTACTAATCAAACTCAAGGATAATAATAACCATATATTAAGTACTTGCCATCAGCCAGATAAGCTATATCATGCACATAACTAACACTAATGCACTGAATGTAAACAAAGCTAAAAAGGAGATATGGTCCTCAGGTTATTGGCATTTCTCTACAGAAAGATCGGAGGAGGTTCCATAAGGAGGTATGATGGTTAATTTTATGTGTCAACATGACTGGGTCACAGGGTGTCCAGATATTTGTTTAAACATTATTCTGGGTGTGTCTGTGAGGGTATTTCTGGATGAGATTAACCTTTAAATGGGTAGACTGAGTTAAACACCATAAACATGTCCTCCCCAAGGTGGATGAGTCCCATCCAATCTATTGATTGAAGGAAAGGTGGGATAAGTTAGAATTCTTTCTCTCTGCCTGATTGTCTTCAAGCTGGAACATTGACCTCCTCCTGCCTTTTGACTCGGACTGGAACTATTGGCTGTCCTGGATCTCCAGTCTGACAACTGCATACCTTGAACTTCTTTGCCTCTGTAATATTATGAGTTAATTCCTTATAATAAAACTTTTTATATATACATATTTGAGCTACTACTAAGGGTAGAATTGGCAGGTGCCTTGAGATCAAGAGCACTCCAGGAAAAAATGATGCTTCTGTCAACTAAAACAAAGATAGGATTGGTTGGAGCAGAAAAATTAGTTTGGACAAAATTACAATAATTGCAGAAAGAAGTGATTGGCCCTGAGCTTGAGATATTGGGGTGATAAAAAGAAGGGAGAAACTTAGCAGAATACTCTGAGAAATTGGATGTGTGGGGTGATGGAAATGAGGGAATCAAGATGAGGCTAATATTTTGAGTCCAAATGATAAAGAAAATGAGATATTCATTTGTGCTGTTATACTAAGGCAATTAAAATTATTCACAATAGTAAGATTTCTATGTCTTGCTTTTTTTCTTGTACTTGTGATAAATATATAGAGCCACCCCTAAGTTATTACAAAACTATTATATAGACCATGAACAACACTAGGATACATGAACTTCCCTGAATACAGACTTTTTTTTAGTGAAGTCTTATAGTGACCATAGAAGTGGGTTATATGACATTTTTCCATAAAAGAACCACAGAAAAACAATTGTACCGGCCACTACTGACCAGTTGTTCGGCACCAACACACATTTCTGCCTGAATTATCAGTTCAAAGCTCAGCCAAAATTTATAACATATCAATTTGTAGCTTTCCACCATTTGCCTTCTGCTAGCTCTGGAGCGAAGCTTACTCAGGTCATTCCACAGGATGCTTACCTTACAAGAAGGTGTCAGAAATCAGAGCCGTCTTCAGGGCTGCACCTCATCTTTAGTATTTAGCCTTTAAAAATAATTCAGAAAACATATATACATATACTTTCCCAATGATATGGCTACAAAATATCCTAGCCTCTTGAATTCCTCCTTACCTAACCAATCTGATCTGACAAATCCTGCCACCAGTATATTCACCTATGCTATGTGAATCCTGTGCCTGTTATTCAAAAAGATTCTCTGTTTACCTCCTAAATCCAATTAAATCCTCTTTTCAGCCCTGTCTTCCACAATCAACCCATACAATCATGTATCTGAACAATAAACAGAGTCACAAATATATATTGAACTTTTCTCTAGTCATTCCTTCCACTGCCCTGGTCCCTTTCACCCATCATTTCTGCTTATAAGTTTCCAGACCCATCATACCCTCAGCCCCTTCTCTCTGTCTATTCAGTCCTAGCTCAGAATCCTCCTCTCCTGGAAAGATTTGATATCACTATAACAATCACTACAATATGAAACCTATCATCTCACCTCTAACTACTACCATTATTTTGATCTCATTTTAGACCCCTTTCTCCTACTACTCATTTTGCTTTAGCATCATCACCTTTCTTCTTCTCAGAGCCTTACACATCTCATGTCAACATGTAAAATGTTTAGAAGAAATCCACCACGTTATTGTCGTTATAGCAATTGTAGTAAACGACAGTAGTAATGGTAACAGTAGCAGAATTCCTGCTCCTCATAAAAGCCACACTCATTCCAACTATTGTTTGGGGTGATCTTTCCCAAGGTCTTTCTGTTATCCTCTTTATTATATGAGGTCAGACAATTAAGTTTGCGAACTCATCCTAGAAAAAGTGCTACATACCTCACTGCTGAATATCACTATAGTCACCTTCGAAGTGCTCCCCTTAGGAAGCTATGCACTGACGTCAGTGCCTAGTCCACCCTTCAAAGCAATTTTGGAACTTTTTTTCTAGAATGGCCATCAGAGCTGTCGTCATATTACACTTGATGTCCTGAATGTCATCAAAATGTCTTCCTTTCAATATTTCCTTTATCTTTGGGTAAAGAAAGAAGTCATTGGGAGCCAGATCAGGTGAGTAGGGAGGGTGTTCCAATACAGTTATTTGTTTACTGGCTAAAAACTCCCTCATAGACAGTGCCATGTGAACCGGTACATTGTTGTGATGCAAGAGCCATGAATTGTTGGCAAAAAGTTCAAGTCATCTAACTTTTTCACTCAGCCTTTTCAGCACCTCCTAATAGTAAACTTGGTTAACTGTTTGTCCAGTTGGTACAAATTCATAATGAATAATCCCTCTGATATCAAAAGAAGGTTAGCAACAGCATTTCAACAAGTTCATGACCTTAATTGTCACGCCTCGTAAGATAAAATCTCAGATCCTTCATAGTTCTTGACAAGTACTACCTAGTTCTTTCTGTTATCCTCTTTATTACATTAGTTAGCACAGGCTAAGTCATGCTGCAGTAACAAATGACATTTTAATGCAGTGTTTCATTCAGGCTAAGTCAGCAGTGGTTCCAGGTAAGTCTCCAGGGCCAGCTGTTCTCCACATGTAAGATCTGCATTCGGGCAGCTTCAGTCTTACATTCTCTCCATATAAACTGCTTCTGCCACAGTTTCTGAGAAATAGCAGCCTGGGGAGTTGAGCACCTGAAATCAAATCTTTTCCCCATGAGTGTCACATGTCACTTCCTGTCACCTTCATTAGTCAAAGGAAATTGCCCAGTCAGAGCTTATGTTAAGGAGTAGAAAAATACAATCTTCCTATGTGGCTGGAAGTAGAGAAAAGGATATTTATAAATAGTATGTTTTGTTTTAAAAAGTTATCATAACTCTTTATTGATTTATTTACAATTTTTAATCTTCTTGAGAACAGAAATAGTTTCATTTTTTAAGTAATTCTCCATAATGCCTTCTACAGCATAATCACTTAAGTATTCTTTTTATTGATTATTATTTAATCTAAAAAATGTCATCTTTATTGAGCTATTAGAGGCAGGAAATAACAGCTGAAATCAGGATCATTAGCCCTTTAGACAACATCCTTAAAGATGAATGTCTAGGCTATATAGGCAGATTGTTTTTTCACACAGAGCAAGGAAGAGGTTGAGCCTTTACTATGTTTCAGTGTGATTGATAATAAACTGAAATGTAAGCAGAGTTAGGGCTTGCCCAATGATATCCATGCTTTTAACATAGAATTCCATTATTCACCTTTAGGTCAACAATTCTCAGTGGTAAGATAGAAACAGATGTCAGGTGGCAAACATGGGAGTTTGTGGTGCACTAACTTTGAGAAATTCTGAGATTCACAAAGCTAAACAGGTTTGTTCACTGCAGGACTTCTCAGAACTTCCAATATGATTAACACACTTTATGAATACACTGAGGAAGATATATCATCTGCCAGTGCATCTACATGCATAACTTATCCTGCATGCACCCAAAAGCAGAGCCTTCATTTCAGGGAGTATGCATGAGAGACCAGAAGAGAAAAAAAACTAATCAAACGTTTCATTACAAATTTGTCATTGTTATGGGTCACTAGTGCTAGCTTTCTCTGGCATCTTGAGATGGTTTATGAAAAGAGTTTAAAACTCAGCACCTGGGGGATTCAAGAAACAATCACATGTCTTTCAGACTTCACTCCAGAACCCACTGATCTGGAGTGGTGTCACAGGCATCAGTTCTCATGTATTTCCAGAATTGGCATGTGTGAGCACAGAGGGAGTTTTCTCAGTCTGCTCTGCAGTGTCAGAAGGGCACAGGGAATATAAGAAGTGTATGGATAGAACTGGAGGAGAGGTGGAATCTGGTTACACCTGTCTTGAGTTACTTAGAGAGCCTGTTCAGAACTGGTAGCTGCAGCAGCTTCTGAACAAGAGGTAGAGGTAGGAGGATTTGAAATGGTGCACAGAGGCTCCTGATAAAATGCTGGACGTCTCTTTTCAAAGACTGCCCTATGGAACTACTTTGGAAAAAACTAAGTTATCTATATTATAAATAATAGTTATCTCAACTATCATATAAGTTGAAGAAGTAGCAAAATAGATTGCAGAGCTCATAATGTTCTTAAAAATAACACTGTTTAAAACATCATGAATAAAGGGAGTGTAATATATCCCTGCTTTTGCAGAATTTTTAAATCCTTTTCAAATAATTCAAAATATATAGGACATGAAAAATAAAGAGTCACATTCTGACACAAAAGAGACCTAGGTCAATAAGAGTAAATTTTTCTAGAATTTAAAATCAAATAAAGTTGTAAAGAAACTTCAAATTTAACATCTGAACAACAAAACTTTTTAGTTATGAAATGCCTGAATATCTGTTTGCTTCTACAAATAATATCTCATTTTCTATTTTAAAAAAAAGTTTATATCCTCAATTCTGAGGTTTTTACATTGCAAATGCATTCATGGAATTCAATGAGATTATTATTACTTTCATGAGAGTAACATCTGTAGCTCAATTAAAAGCAAAATTACAGAAGTACCATTCAACAATACAAACATTCTCAAATTGTGTACACAAAGATAAACATCCATTAAGCAATCAGCATATAAGAGAGTTGCTAGGAGGTGGGGGGAAGGAAACAATAATCAAGAAAAGCAATTTAAAAATGAGAAGGAATAATAAGCTGGAAAGCTGACTGAGGATAGGCATTTCTGGCTTGTTTTTTCATACATATTTGAAGTCTTTATCACTGATTGCTCCTACACCTTTGATTAATAACTTATTTCCTTAATTGTTCAAATGATTTCCCCCAAGCCATTACTTTGAAGTATTGTTTTCAAAACGAGCTTTGTCATTAAGTTTACAAATGATGGAAAATAACGCTAGACTACCATTAATTGAAATGTAATCTTGGAAGGTTTATTTAAGTGTTTACTTTCCTCACCTGCCAGATGGCTGTGATGAGGAGAAAATGTCGAGATGTCATAAATTAAATTACAGCAGGCCACAGGGTAAAAGGAACAGACAAAGAGAGGTTAATCAGTTGACAACTGCAGGACAAAACCAACAAATGACTGCTTACCTTCCCGAATGTATTAATATGTTGAAATTTTGAATAGCCAGCCGCCACCCACCACCAGGTGTCTCCACTTCTCGCTTATGGGAGAACTTCCTGGGCTATTGTCTGTAACCAGTCTAAAGGCGTGAACACCTGATGAGTCCATGCACCTGTCCCAGAACTAGCCCCACTTCACCTTCTCCCACCCCCTTTACCTATAGCCAGTATAAATTCTGTCAAAATGAATTACCTCTTTCATCCTCAAACTGTTTGCATGAGAGAGTCTGTCAACTCCAGGACAGTGGGCATGTCGCTTTCTGCATCAAACCCTGCTGCTGGTGGTTTGGGCTGAGTTCCCCAGGGCCTGGTCCTTTTCTGGATAGCATTTGGCCCAATAAATCCTGTCTTTCAGAAAAGCTTTCACCAGTGAAAGGTGTTTAACAACGGTAATAATCCTTACTGGTTCAGAGCGCTGTGAAATTCCCAAATGCAAGGCGTTATGTGAAAACAATATACTATTACTTGAACTGTCCGAAGAATTCAGGTGAAATACTTTCCTACAAGTAGTAATAAAGTTGTTTCCTTATTGTTTTTAAAACTAGTGTTTTTTGCCCGTGAGCCTGAATTGAGTGCCTTTCATTTTTCAACCCTAACGTCAGAAATACTTGACTTGCATTTCTGTGCAAATATGCCATCTGAACAAAGAGTTATTTTCCATATTTGTATTCCATTATAATGTGCAGACAGAATCCCACCACATTCACTAACAGCGAAGATGGAGATTCTGAAATTCAAATTTTAGACACATGTGCAACTGGATTTTTCTCTACATGTGAGTTTTTAACTCAGCCAACTGCATGAGCATTGTTCACCATAATTATCAAATACTATTGTTAGAGAAAAATTGCACTGAACAAGATGAGAAAAGAGACACCAGTTTTATTCCAATACTACTGCTAGTAACAGGAGAGTGAGCACAGTCATGACAGATCTCTGCTGAAACAAAGTGGTGCAGAGCTTTTAGGAACTGAGATGGAGAGAGTAAAGGCCATTTCTGGTTGGCTAATTTTCTATACCCAGAGGAAAAATAAACTTCCTCCTATCTTCATGTCAAGAGGTAGTTTCATAACTTGGAAGAAGGTACCTACCTCAATTAAGCAACTACCTTCTGACAGAGATTGCAAGATGGGGCCCCTACCTTCCTTGATAATTACATTTCAAAGGCATGGCAACCCTTTGGAAGACAGTCCTAGGTTGTAAAAAAGGCTTTTCAAAGATTTACATCTCAAAGGGGCGTAGGAAAAATTTACAGTAACCAGTTTTCTAAAGCAAATGCTCTAAGAAAAGAGAAGTCAGGAGCCTAGAATGAAGAAGTCTGTCTAAAGTTTAGTCTGGCTGAGGGGAACAGTTAACACTGTCTTTGGTGTTATGGAAGGGGAACAGAATTTGCTACCCCAAGATATGCCTCTTTAACAGATCGATTATTTGGGGCTGACTATTTTTGCAAGGCAGTAGACACAGGAGAATCTCTGAAAACAAAGTAGAAGTTGCCCTTTTGTAGAATACACTGACATTTGTAAGAAGAACCTCCATTTGTAAGGGAGTCTCCCTCTTTGTACCAAGGAGAGAAGGATGGTTCTAAATCACAAGAAATCCTTTTCCATGGAGAAGGTAAGGACGTAGATCAGCATAACAACCTTACTCTTGTTACTAGTTACTGTCCTTTTTCTGGCAACCTCCCATTAAGAGGCCTTACCCATCCCAACATCTTTTGTGTTCAACCAGAGATGGCTTGTAAGGTGGTGGCATGGGCCATTTCAGGGTTACTCGTTTTCTTGGCTATCTCCCATGTATAAAGAACATATAAATGTTATTAAACTTATATTTGTTCTTCTGTTACTTTGTCTTTTATTATAGGAAGTCTCAGCCAAAAACCTAAGAAGGGTACAGGGAAAATTATTTTCCTTCTTTTTCCTATTAATGCACAAAATTTAAACCAGGTTTACCTTTTGTCCTCCAACAGCTAATAATTTAAACAGAAAACAGGAAAGACAACAATACTAAGCACTCCATTACATTTGCTTAGTTCTGTTCAGCTTACAAAATACTTGTCATGGGCAGGAATTAGGAATCCAAGGTAAAATGTGAAAGGATGGAAGCAGTCTGGGCCCTGTAAACTCTCAAAATTAACCAACCAAAGTGCCCTCCAGGACAAAACCTATACTAAGGATCAAACCTAGGTGTGAAATATAAACTGAGCAGAATAGGAATTATAGATATAAAAGACAAAGAATGTCTAGATAAAATGAGAGGAAGAGATAAATTCAGACATTCTCATAAAGGACAATGACTCTTCTAAACACTTTACAGAAACATCAGAAGGGGGAGCTTTAGAGCAATGAAATTAGGAAAGTCTCTGTGCCACATGCTCATTCTAAAAGTTTAACAAACAGATTTCATATAAAAATGAGTAATACAAAAGGATCAAGATAAATCCCATACTAAATTCTTATAAGAAAACAGAGCATAGTGAGCAGGATAATATCTCTATACAAAGTGAAAGCACACCAAAAGAAAAGCCCACAAAAGAAGTAAATGCACACAGGAATTTTTAAATGAGCAAAAGACAATACGGACATTAAGAAATACAACAAGATACAAAAGAGCAACATACACCAGAATAGAAAAACTCAGAAGTGATGTGATAAATTTCTAGAGAGAATCTGAAATAAAAGAAAAAGTATTTCATAAATAAAAACAACACAAAAGACAGAAAGAAACACAAGCACAAATAAGCATGAGACAATGCTTTAAGAAAAATAAAATATTAAGTGGAAAGAAAATCTAAGTCAAAAATAAATGAAGAAAGAGATGAAAGGGTATGAGAAAAAGAGACAAATTAAAACAAAACAAAAATTGCCAACCATCTAACAGGACTCATCAGTGGGGGGAAAAAGAGCAAGAAAGAAAACAGAACAAATACTAAAAAGTTTAAATCAAGTAAATTATCCACCAATAAGAGAATCTGAGATGATATTATGAATTCATAAGATATTTTGTATTTAAAAACTGAAAAGGCTCAGAATAATGACTAACTCAGTAGCAATGAGCATCCCTAGTCCCCAGGTCTTAAAAATACTATTTTCCAATAAAGATTCCAGGGTTTCTTAGAGAAAAGGCTGATTCCAAGACTATATAAGATAAACTTGAAACATCTTGTCATACCAGATAGCAAAGAAACTGTCAAAGGCTATTGAGGTTGAATCAATAGGACACAGAGCCAATTTGAGCTTCTACTGGCCAAAGACGGGACAATTTGAACATCAATAAGGATTATGCCTTCAATAGATCAAAACACACCAAATACGTTTTAAAAGTCACCTGTGGAAAATGCTAAAGTATCAGTTTCTTATTTTAAAAAACTGATAAGGGGAAACTATCTGGCATTTATTCTGCATTTTCTATTTTAATTGCATGACTTTGGATAACCAAAGAACCTATAGAGTGAAATTTTTCTTCATAGACATATTCTAGCTGATAAATGGAGAAATTTAAAGTTTTGAGACTCATCTTGTAACCCCTAATGAATTCATGGATCCAGTCATTAAGGATCAGTGGTTATTAACATCATAAAAAGAGAGACAGCCAATCATGAAGCTTGTCTTGATGGAAGAAAATATTGCCACCTGTGTACGAAGTCGGCTTTCCAAGTAACTGAACCTGAATCTCATTAAACTTCTAGATTAATCTCTCAATAAAAAGGAAAAACAGAGGACAAAGGCACATGTAAAACTACAACCAGGGGAAAATCAATATACTCGTATGTATACTTTTAAATGTATATTTATAAATATATACATATTACATATATATGTATATGGAGAGAGAGCAGTTTTTATTTTATTTTTTAATTATTCTTTTTTCAGTTACAGTTGCTATTCAATGAGAGAGAGCTATTTTTAAATGCTTAAAGACATGCATAAAAAGACAAAACTAAACTACAGTGGCATTTGTCTGGGGGGAAAAAATGTAAGAAATATATTACCGAAGAAGCTGGGTAGTGGTTCCCTTGGGTGGGGGTAGTAGTGGTGAGGTTTGATTGGGGGAGGCGGAGGGAGCACACGGAAAGTGTGTGAGATGGGAGGAAATGATCTCTCTCCTGACCTGATGGTGTTATAAGAGTGTACTTTTTAGAATTCGTTAATCTGCACTTGTGTGTGATTTTCTGAATTTATATAATACTTGACCATTAAGATGAAAAATTTTAAAAGGTGCTTAAGAAATACTAGGCTGAACGTGGTTAAATAGGTTTCTTTACTTTGGGAGCTCTTAGGGCCTTTAAAATGCTGGTGCATATTGTGAATAGTTAGGATGGTGATTTAGCTTGCAACATTTAACAATCTAATTTGGCCAAGGAATCCTTTTTTCCCGAAACACCTATTAATAGTTCTCAGGACACTAATGTTCCTTGAAGCATAGCTCACGAAATGCTCATTTATTTAATACAACACTGTAAAAAACTGGTATCCTGGGTCCTTTAAAAAATATACAGTAGTCTCCCCTTATCCACAGGTATATGTTCCAAGACTCCCAGGGGATGCCTGAAATGGTAGATTGTACCAAATCCTTTATATACTATGTTTTTTCCTATCTATATATACCTATGATAAAGTTCAATTTATAAATTAGGCACAATAAGTGGCTAACAACAATAACTAATAATAAAATACAACAATTACAACAATATACTGTAATAAAGGTTATGCGACTGTGGTCTGTCTCTCAAAGTATCTTTACTGTACTGTAGTCACCCTTTTTATGATGATGTGAGGTGATACAATGACTCCATGATGAGGTGAAGTGAGCTGAATGATGTGGGCATTGCAACATAGCTTAGGTTGTAAGAGTTACTTAAACATAAGCACTGTGATGCTGTGACAATCAATCTGATAACCCAGCCAGTTACTAAGTGACTAACAGGTGGGTAGCGCATACACTGGATACACAGGACAAAGAGATGATTCACATCCTTGGCAAGACAGAGGAGGACAGCGTGATATTTTGTCATGCTACTCAAAACAGTACGCAAATTAAAACTTATGAACTGTTTATTTCTGGAATTTTCCATTTACTATTTTAGGACCACGGTTGGCTGTGGGTAACTAAAACTGTGGAAAACAAAACCACAGATAAGGGGCACTGTGGTATAGTATATCAAAATGCTAATTATCTAATAATAGCAACATTTTACTAAACACTCAGTGCAATTATAAACACTCTGTACTTGCTAATAAAGAGTTTTATTGAAGGCAAGAATATTCCATTTCTTATGGGGCCATCCTTGCCTTCAATCAGACATAAAATTTCAGTTATTGGTTTCTTGGCAATACCTATTGCTTTCTTTATCATTAACATAGAATAACCCCTTTCGATAAGAACATGAGTATATGCTTTAATAGAAGACAAAATTAAAGCCAATGAAATGATAATCTCATAGTTATAGTAGTTTTATAACAAAGTTTTGTTATATATTGTGAAAAACAATAGCTATGAAAAGAAAGCTCACTTAACTTGTTCTTATACTAGTTGTTCCCATTAACTATGCTCTGTCATAGGTATCATCATGCAAAATAAAGATGACAGATTTTAAAGCAAACTTAGAGTGAATGCAGAAATTCAGCCTGACCCTCCTGTGTGCTACCAAAATGCCCTGGCTATGCACTGGGTGTTCCACTGAGACCAAGTACACTTGGAAGGCACTGTGATCCCAGTATAAGCCAAGAATGGTATGCTGTGTAGTGGAGGACGTAACCATGGACAGAGACCCTGGAAGAGGTGAGGTGGTCCCAGTATATGCCTAGGACACTAAAGCCAGGCAATGCAGAGCAGATGAAAATAGACAGAGTCCCTGGGGTGCTAAGCTAATCATGCTGCTTCCAGGCGACAAGTTTCCATCAGCCAAAACAAAGAAATTTTAAATAATTTTTAAGTGAGCAAGTTATTTTTTCACCTTTTGTTCCTGTTTTTCCTGAAAGATAAAAGCAAGGGAGAGTTAGGGGTTTTCAGTCTTTTTTCCATAAAATCAAAGTATTTGGGAAACTTGATTTTTGCTTGTTTGTTTTTGTTTTGTTTGGGATTTTTTTGATATGAGAAGTAAGAAATTAATATGAAGAAAGTCATGTCAAAAGAACTCCATTAAATGCAAAATTATGCTATGGGTACCCATGTAGTCTTTCACACTCTTTTCTACTATGCCAGCATATAATAGTAGGCTTCTGAAATGTCTCTTAAAGATCTATATAAAAATGTCTATTCTCTTTAGCACAAATTTATATAATGAGCATTGTAATAATAGTCTCTTTTTAAATGTAATTCATCCATCTATTGTAAGCTCCACAATTGCCTGTAGTAAGGCTTTGCTCCATCGCAGTGCTTGGGGCGCTAACGCTAGAAGGTCATCTGCATGAGGGACTGCTTTGTGTAATGACATCCTTTAGGTCTATTTAGATAACTAGACCCTTAATGTCAAACACAAAAGCGAGCAAATTGTGGAGAGTTGTGGCCACATTTTACTCATTAAATATTGTGCTAATCTTATGCAAGTGGCAGAGTTCATTTGTGGCTTCTTTTTTTTTTCTTTGTAACTTCAAAAAACAACATCATTGAGCCATTAAAAGAAAACTAAAGTCTACAAAGAAGAGAAGTAACCTTGGTTTTAACCCTTTGAAAATAAACATAATTGTAGCATTTATTAAGTACCTTATCGAGCTCAACTTGCACTTGTGGCTATAATGGAAACCTTTCCAAAGAAAACACAGATGCCTATCACAGGTTTGATGCATTCAATCATTCACTTAAGTGAATTCAGTTCATTCACTTAAGAAACATTAATGAGCATCCTCTAGGTGCCAGGCACTGAGTGTGCTTGCTCCTGGAAATGCAACAGAATTAAGGAAGACATAGTTCTGTTCTCATGGAGGGTAAAATCAAGTGAGAAACTCAGAGGAGGAAAGAGTCAATCACTTTCCACTGAGAGGTGAGCACTGCAGTGAAAGCAGCATTCACCCACAAGAGTCCACCATGGGAACACCCACCAGGATTTGGGGGATGAGAGAAGACTCTTGGAACAAGTGTCGTCTACGCTGAGACCTCTAAGATGAGGAATCAACCAGGCAAAAATCAGACAGAAGCACTCCAGGCAAGGCAAGCATGTACAATGCATAGGGGCAACAGAGAGTAGGGGGGAATTTGGGTAACTGGAAAATAGGCCAGTCTGGCTGAAGCCCAAGGAGGCAGGAGAGATGGATAGAAGTTGAGGGCAAGATAGAGTTCATGACAATGCTTGAAGCCCATCTAGTGGGGGGCCTCCTAAAGGTTTAAAATGACAGTGAGTTGGCTTCATTTGTCTTTGAACTTAAATACCCACTTCACAGACCTGATAGCTTTTTGTTTGCACCCAACCCACGGCTTCAGGAATGACTCTAGAATCATCTTGCTTCTTACTATACACTTGAAAATTAAAAGTTGCATGAGTAACATTTGCTTTATGAGGAGAAGGAAGATGGCAAGTTTAATGGGAAGTATTGATTCAACATAACATATTAATTCCATAGACATAGTAAGGATCTTTTGATTTGAACTTAGAACTCTTTTGTAAACATTTTATTTAATTATGTAAAATGTTTGTATAAACATTGCTATCATCCCTCCATTCCATGGATTTTACTTTATTTCTGGCCAAATCGTATCCTTTAATTAGGGGATATTTAGGGCACCTCTTTCATTACAGCATTAAAGCTTTTAATCCCACATCAGCATGACAACATGATGGTTATAGGTGTTCCTTTCAAAATTCAATTTGTACCAGGCATGCAGCTGAAATTTGCCACAGCATTAGGAAATCTAAGATAAACACATGATTTCTCAAAAATGATTTTGTTTATTCAATTTTTTAATTTATTCATTTAGAGAGTTGAATTTGTTGATCAATATATGGCACAAACAAAGCGAATATCACAGATTCCATTGCCATGTGAATCAGTTAGTTTTTCTGATTTATATAAAAAAAATCTGATCTAGAGCCATAACTGCACCATAGCTTCCAAAAGGAAATAAACAAAACTGCAGAAAACAGATGCCTTAATTTAACTTCTATTCCTAGTGGAGCATCAGCTCTCTCTTTGGTGCTAGAGCCACAAGATAAGCCCATTGTGTAAAGTATAGGGCATTGATGACTTTGTTTTAACTGACACACTTATAAGTGGGTTTGGAGCTAAACCTAAGAATAGAGATAAAAGAACACAATATTGAATAAGGCTAAGCAACAGAATCTAATTTTTTTTATATACAATGGTGATTTTGCAAAATAATTTATTAAATTTATACAACAGGACAACATTCGTAAGACTCCAACTGCATTTCTAAAATATCGACAAGCCATACCCAAAAAAATGGTTGAAATATATTAAAATCTAAAAATGCCTTGCTATGATTTATCTTCCAAGCATAAATTTTCTCTTACAGCTCTATCAGTGAATAGAATACACATAGATTCCAGTCATTGTACCTACCATTACCAAAATTTTAAACATTAATTAATTAAGCTCAAAAGCCCCCAGGCAGGAAATACAAAAAATGAAAAAGACCCAGCATCGGCCCTTCAGGTAGTTAAAGTGACAGACACATAAACACAGTTACGGAACCACGTGGCTTTGCAGTCAGAGACAAGCATGCGGCAACATGCACGGTTAGCTTTTGGACCATTAACTCAATTTTCACCAAGTGCAAACCTAAAAATTCTGTTGAGTAACCCATGAAATGCTAAACGTTAGAGGTCAGAGAAATTCTAAAATATCAAGATTGACTAAAAATATTCAATAAGGAAAGGTGAGTCTTATTTCAATTCCACCCATATTTGAGGGCTGACTAGGTGTCATACGATCTGCTAAGTGCTGAGACTAGAGACCAAATACAGCCCCAACCTCAGAGAGCTCCTAGCCCAGGAGTTTATATTAAACAAAAGAATATGTGGAAAGGCAGTCGGTGTTAGAAAATCTTAAAAACAAGAGCTCAATCTTTTACCTAGTAAACAACAGTATCATAGAACATTTCTCTTTTGGGAACCCAATTTCATTGCCATATTTACCAATTGATACCATATTCTCCCTAACTATCTTCTTGAGAGCTATTAAATGTAGAAATGACACATCCTGATTCTAAGGGAGTTTCCAGTAGAGCACTGATTCTTAACAGTTGTATTCATTTCAATAAAACAAATGTATTAAATATATGATCTAAAATTTCTATACCATCTAAAATAGAAATCATGGTCATATAAATCATGTCAACCATCAGACAATATCCTTTCCAGATCACTTGATCTGACTTGAGATTTTTTTTTTAAGTCACTGTAAATTGGTTCAGATATTCCAACTACACCATATAAGCCGGGGAATGAAGTGAACTTTCTGTGCCACTGGTGTATGGACAGAGCTTAAGCTACTTAACTCAGACCTGAGAGCTGAGATATATCAAAGAACATGCATTTGCATCCAGATTAACGTGTTCTGCTCAAGCATTCTCATGATTTAAGGATTATTTTTATATCACAGAAAACCCCATTTTGCTTTTGCAAATACACCATAAGTCCTATTTTAAAAAAGGTACACAGACCGAGGTAAATGTTTACAAGAGCCCTCTGGGTTTAATCTAAAATTATTAGCCTTTCTGCTGTATGCCTATAAATGAAGCATAGTATAACATAATAGCCAGATCAACCACAATTAGGGCCCTGAATTAAAGGCAGGAAATGAGACATTTTGACAGCTCTGGAACATTGCATTTCATGGGGCTCAGTGCTCAGCTAGGTAGCACAGGTGTTTCCGTAATTGAGGTACAATGGGAAAATTCGGTGCTCAATGGCCTTCAAATTCTCTTGTGTGATGGGGTGTGAATATCAGGTGTTGGCATTCTCCCCCTCCCATTCTGGGAAGCACAGCTAAAAATATTTTGGACTTTTGGCTGTCCAAAAGCAGGTTAAGGGTATATACTGGGTTCCTTTATCATGCAGTCATAGTTTCTCTAACTATATAACATCTCTTCTATAAAATGACTTTTCACAACTATAGAAAAAAAATATTATAAGAGCCCTTTTGACAAAATTTAAATTATCTAAGTAATACCTTTCCCTTCTCATATTAAAACGGTGCACCCAAACTCTGCCACTTTCTTAGCTAGCCTGCAAAAATTATCTCTAATAAGCTACTGAGATAAAAGAAATGTGGCTTTGTTGTTTCTTTCAACAGGAACAGGAGGAGGAAGAGAAGGAAAGGGAAGAAGAGAAAAATGCTGCATTCTATAGCAAATTATGAACATTTTATGTGCAAACCACAAACCATTTTCTGTTCTGTGACAGAGAGCAGTTGTTGCCCAGGGATGTCTGGGAGTGTCTGCTGAAGCCTGAGAATGGTGGAAAGTGCTGGAAAACAGCAGAATGAGAGTTACTACTGTGGGGAGAATGCAAATGACACAATGAAAGCGCCAAATGTGGACAAGCCTATCATCTCCTGAGGAACACTCATGGGGAAAGATGGGGAACATGGTTTGAGCCCAGTGAGGCAGCGATCCACACCCACAGCCACTTCTCTTTCCTGGGGCCAAGCTGAGGAGACACTCCAGCCTGGGTGCCACAGAGCCGTCGGCATCTACCCCACCAGGTAACGGGCACCACAAGGATCAGCTCCACACAATAGCACCTGGCCTTTCATTGCCCACTTCAATAAATCCCCAGGAATTAAGAACAACAACATTTTTTAATCTTTTGGGGGAAATACCATGCTCAAATGTACTCAACAACATTATAAAATCTGTGAGGAAAAAAATATTCTGTTCCCTGATCTGAGCTGTCTGGGCCCTCAAGAATGCTAGTCCTGGGGGCGATGCTTCGATTGCAGCTGAGCCCTAAAGCGCAGGTAGTCATCCATGGCAAGAAAGACTTGCCATGTATTGTATTGACATCTTACAGCTATTTCAGTCATAAGTTGGAACAGAACCCACATCTAACTCTGTAAAGGACGCGTATGTGAAGCCATTGTCTGCTGCTGACTGTAGCTTTATACTTTGACCAAAACTCATAGCATCCATCACTTTCCTTTCATTTTTGGAGGTGCCATCCTGAAGGCATCATCTGTGCTCCGGGTCTATAAGCTGTATGTGACAGACACATTTAATTATCCATTGAATTATCCCCTCTCAGAAAGGACGGTTGGTGATGAGCAAAATAGTAATGATTTGGCACAAGGGGCACTCGGCCACCTCATGCTAAAGATTAAATTAGTGATATTATTACCTTGTCTGTGGCCACTGACTATTCCTAATTCAGAGCCATCATTTTAGAATGATTTCCATAATGGAGTTATTTCACTGCCAGTTTTTGTTTGGTTGATTTTGGCCCACAGTGAAAGATCATAATGGAGGACAGAATGCCACCTGGAGGAAGGACCCAGGCCAAGGCCAAGGTAAACTCGAATGGTTAACTTAAGACCTTGCATCTTCTCCATTGGCATGAATTCAACAAGTCGAACAATCAAATGAGACAATTATAATATGAAAGAAATAGAAAAGTGATGCTATATGTCTACTGCTCAGGAATCCCCAGAGGTTCCCCAAAGGTAAAAGCTGATCCCTCAGTGTGACACTTCAGACAGCCCACGGTTCAGCCTCTAGGAGCTCCCAACATCAACCATAACAGGACCAGTCTTTGCACTGTTCCTCAAGCTGCCCATGGTAGAAAGTAAACTACTTATTCTCTCCTCCCAATTTTGTCTTCCACGTGTCTCTTCTCACTTTAGAAATTCTGGGCTTTTTTTCCCCCCCTCACTCTCTCCTTTCCCCCAGTGAGGAGTAATTGACTCAGCTGAGGCTGGAAGGAGAAATTAGGCTCCACACTCTGGCTTCTTTCTCCTCCCTTGTGAAGGAACCTACATGGAAGAAATACATGTTTCTCTTTTACTCCGTGTCTTCAATTTTAAAGGGTCCTGCCCCAAAGTGGAGTGGTAATGAAGTGAGCTGGGGTAGACTGGGAAGTTCTGTCTTTGCTAGTTAATTTGGGGATTTTCATTTTAGAAAAACTTTGACCACAGAAGGGGCACTTTTGTTTCCCCTCTGCCTTATTATTGTCTTATTTTTCATTGGGTTTAGAACACATATAGGGAGTAGAAATGCTATTTTAGGGTCATGTCAAAGACCACAGAACTATATTCATTCACAACTTCTCGTTCCAGGAGTTTCTGCCATCTGGAAGGCACTTCCTCATTCTTTTCAACCTTTTCCAAAGCTATGCATCATTCGAGCTCTTTTTCAAGTCTTCAACCACAAAAGTTTCCACAGAGTAGCTGTGATATTTAAATAATGCAACACGTGTGAAAAGCATTGTGCCTGGAGCAGTAGGTATGTACTAGGTGTAACTTTTCTTTTCCCTTCTTAGTCACTCAGATCGACATTAAATCTTCACCATACACCACTGGTTTGAGTGTCAAGTGGTGTAAATTTCTAGAAATCAGTTTGATGGTCTACCCAAAGAGCCATATAATTAACCATGCCCTTTATGTCAAAATTCTACTTCTGAGAATCTATGCTGAGTTGAAGCTTAAACTGGTAAATACTGGGCTGTCAAAAAAGTCATGACGAATTTTTTTCTATGTTTTTCATCGCAAAAATGCGTCATGACTTTTCCGACAACCCAATATTTGTATACCAAAATATAAGTTGTGTAATGATCGCTGAGGAAATGACTAAGTAAATTATGGCACAGCCACATGATGAATTATGCAACATTTAAAATTATTCTGGCACGTGTTTAAAGGCGATACCAAGAATTTTTATACTTCTTCATGATCTTGCCTCAGTGGGAGTGATTTCTTTTCCTGCAAAATAATATAAAATTAAGTGTGAAGCTCTTTTTCACTTTCTTTTCTTTGTCATTTTCAACAGTGTGTTTTAAGGGGATTTTTAAATATTTTCTATCATTAGAATCATCATCACTATCATCACCTTAAAACACACACTACATGTGCTGATGCTGTTGCATGATGAGGATTCCCTTAGTGTCTGCCTTCTAGAAGTTTACAATCCAAGGTATGCAACCACATCACATAGTAAAAACTTAATATTTATTTGTAGAGTACTTGTGTGAATATTCTGGACTAGTGTATATAGAACAAAAGTCCAGCTATCAAGTCAATATTCATGCACTATTCAAATAAATAAATGAGTGATTAATCAACCATCTCCTCTTTCTCATTGTATATAAATAATCCATTGTTTTTCACTTTACTCTAGGAGACACTAATTTCTTGGCCCATGATTTCCCCAATACTTGTTATATTCACTTTTCCTATGTTCATTTCAGGAAATTATCATTCCGTGACTACCCATGATGCCCTTGGTATAACCAACTCTAAAGCATGACATGGGGCACAATTTCAGAATGAAGCAGGTAATCAGGAAATTACCAGTCATAGACACAGAAAACATTAACACTTCAGTATAGTCGCACTACTCTATTTGTGTGTGTGTGCATATATTATATATAATATATATAAAATATATGACAAAAATTTCTCTTCCTTGATGCCCTTCAGAAACTGACAGATCATTTATGCACAGAAACTTTACACACTGCATTCTTCAGCCACAATGTAACAGAACCAGTTTTTTTCTTATTGTAGCTAGAACTCACATAGACAAAATAATCACCCCCAATGGTCAAGTAACCAATTCTCAGTCATGCATAATGAGGCTTACATACAAGTTTTAAAATATTGGGAAGATTACTCAAATTTTCCATAAATCTCCCTATTTTAAAAAATTGCAACACTTTTATGGTTCCTTTCAACTGTAGTGGTATCAAGTTGTTATTCTTAGAACCTTTTTTCTGCATATTGATATAATATAAATGACTGCTGACCTATAGAAAGAATCAGACCATGGTGTAAAACCATGCACACAAGTTGAATAATAAATGTTATTAATTAACCCTAAATTACTACTCTATTTTTATCTCATTTGAACTTATTTATCAAATGTAAAGAAGCATTTTTTAAATGGTGTATTGACCACTACCAACATAGGTAGATGCTAAGGCCTATCCAATGTGGCCTCTGCAGTGTGGGCGTCACAATTCCTGGCTGCCTGCTCCCATGTCAGGCTTACCTTACTCTGGGCCTAATCTTCCCGGCCACTTCACATATTCTTTTATGTAGAACCACATTACTCATTAACATCCAATAACCTAGAAAACTTTTTTCTTTTCAGATAAAGGGCACTTCCTAGAATAAAAGAGCATTGAATTGAGCTAACTAGTATTTTCTGTATATTCAGAGTTTTGTAGAGCTTTAGATAACCCTGACTAATACCGTAAACATTTTCTGTTGAATTATACGAAAATTCACTATGCATAAAGAATGGTTTCCAAATTTTAATCCAATGAGGTAATCTACAAAAACACCTTCCATTTCTGAGGGTCTTTCAAAATCTGAGGTGCTGAAAAATAATTATGAATTCTATACATGGTTTAAACTGTAAAGAAGCTATTTGCAAGGCTTTCTTTAGAACAATTATTTCATGACCACATCATTTTTTTGGAAAGCAGGAAAAGCGTTTAGGTAATAACAACACAAATTGTTAGACCCTGAACATTCTACTTGTGCTTCCGGTAGTGTGGGCTAAGATAAGAAAACATCACCTTTGGAATGGACTTATACTAACCAAATTCATAGAAGCACTATAAGCCAGATACCAATTTATTAATTTACATTGAGAAGTTCAACTACTACGGAGAGCAAAAACTCATATCCACTAAGTAGTATTCTGTCTTTCTGTGGACATATATATCAACACTGAAAGGCAAATTGTTATCAGAAGTCTGCTTCTGATGTGCCCCTGGTGAATAGGGGCACAGAGAAGGGAGAATAAGTTGGATGATATTTATGTTGATATCTTCAAACAATGACCACCTTCTGCAACCTTTTCTACACAGGTTCTTGAGTTATTGAATCAGAGTCTTCTTTCCAACAAATGTTAGGAATACACTGAAAACTTATGATTACATTTCACTTTTCAAGTTTCTCAATTTTCCTTTTTGCCTTCAGATAGAGGACGTACAATCAATTCTATTTGGGGTTTTTTAAAGTTATTTCTGTGGTCTGGTTTAGTGTCATTTGGTTTCTACAGATACTTTTTTTTTAAGATTTTTATTGGGGAATTGGGGGAAGGGGAACAGACAAGTTGCTGTCTTTTTGTTCTTCAGTCTAGTTGTGGAGGACGTTGCTTCACTGATCCAAGTTGGCACCATCACTGTGCTCTTCCCGGGTGAGGCAGATCAGTCGCTGGCTTCTGGACGGTGGCTGTTGGACCCTCACGCTGGCTGCTGGCTACACACGGTAGCCCATGGCAACCCACTGCAGCAGGGGCTGCAGCCCACGCCATGGGCGCCTGCAACTCATGGCAGCCCAGCTCCAGGTTGAGCTGTTGTTCAGCATCTCAGCTGTAGTGGGCAGTGTCACTGGCCCTCATATGTGGGATCCAAACCAGGGCCCTCTGGCATCCCAAGCCAGCTCTTAACCATCACGCCACTCAGCTGGCCCTCTACAGATACTTTCCAATCAAATACATTCTTGCTGTACCTCTATATTTCTTTTTGGTAATGATGTTGGGCTCATTCTGTAGATGGCCTACCTTTGTCATTATATCAGTGGTTCTTAAGTAATTTTGTTCTTATTCGTTTATATCTTGGATGTCATTAAAGATATAAAACAATACAAACCAGGGCCAGCCAAGTGGCTCAGTTGGTTAAGAGCTCGCTGAAGAGTTTGAGCTCTGAGCAACAGCGGTTCAAGTCCAGCCCGAGCTGAGCAGCTGCTGAGCTGCCAACAGGTAGCAGGATGGCTCAGCTAAAAAACAAAACAAACAAAAAAAACAGTACAGACCTTTTACTAAAAAACAAATACAGTACATGTGTACAAAATTTTGCACAATCTTAAAGTATTTGACAGGGACCCTAAAGTAAATTTATGTACTACAGCTGTGTCAAACTTGGACTGTCTTACCTGTCCAGACCAGATCATACATATACTTTTTATGTTAAGGTTGAGATAAAATTTTGGGACACAAAAAAAGGCAAACATACAATTGGATATTACATAATTTACCACATACAATGCTGAGTCAATTCCTAGATATCACCCGAAGGCTGATACAGTCAGAGATGACATTTGGTCTAAGCTGTGGTGATGGTTTTGCTTATGTTGAAGATGGAAATTAGTGAGCAACATAGAGTTTTATCTGAAATTTCCAGCAAAGGAAAAACCTGGTCTTACCCTTCTTTCTTGTTTAATTCCTACCACAGTTTATGGGTCATGAGAATTCACCAATCTTGGGACTCTAAGAAGCAGGTAGAGCAGGTTTCATCCCATTCTATATAAAAATAGAAAGCAAGCAGACATGATTTCTAAACAGAGATCATTTTAACAGTGGTCATCAGACACCATATCTTCTCCTCCCCTGTTGTAGTAATGCAGCCTGTTTTTAGAAATAACACAAAGGTCTTGATGCATTTTGCTTAGGAAAAATAAATAAGTATTACTATTGCATTTATTTCCCAGAAAATGGTGATTTCAGGAAATCTGCAGGCCCACTCAGGAGAATTTTCTTAGGGTCTCCCACAATAGCACTACCTCATGTAAGTTGATTTTTTTAATTGACTCAGAGACAGTAAACATAATATTAAGTTTGAGGAATACCTTATTGCTGTCCTTTTACTTCCCTTCATTTTCCTTTTATTAAAAAGTATTGGTGAACTTTCACCACTTTTATTCAACATAGTTCTGGAAGTTCTAGTCATGGCAATCAGACAAGAAAAAGAAATAGAAGGCATCCAAATTGGAAAGGAGGAAGTAAAGTTGTCATTATATGCAGATTATATGATACTTTATATAGAGAACTCCAAAGATTCTACACACAAAAAAACCTATTAGAACTAATAAATGAAGTTATAATAGTAAAGTAGCAGGATACAAAATTAATATTCAGAAATCAGTTGCATTTGTATACACCAATAACAAACTATCAAAAGGAGAAATTAAGAAAAAAATCCCATTTACAATTGCT
>NW_017732697.1:1798-4271 GCF_001890085.2 Hipposideros armiger | reverse complement strand
ATGTACATATATATAGTCACGGAATGTGAAGTACAGCATAGGGAATATAGTCAATGGTATTGTAACAGCTATACGATGTCAGACAGGTCATCACTTTGTGAGGGGTGTAAATGTCTAACTATTACATTGTTTTGTACACCTGAAACTAATAAAAAGAAAAAAAGTATTGGTGATATGTGACTATACTACTTATTATTTAAATAGTGCTGAATTTCCAAATGGTTAAATTAACAACTTTTCAGATGCTTCATATTTTTCAAAGAATTAATGATAAATATGTATTTCTCTGTCACTAAAATAAAATAAAATTAAAATTCACAGTCCAAAAACAAAGCCTTCATGACTAGCCTGTTATATAAGTCAATGAGACAGGTTTGTAACTTACTTGTAAATGCTTTTTAGATGGCATCATGCTGGGATCCTCTGCCTCCATACGATCTATCACACTGTCTTATTTGTAGATTATTGATTTACATTTGAGTGTATTTGGACACTTTTATCTGTATTTCACCAGTGTCATCTGTCTGATCATTAATTCTGTAGCCACTCTCTTCCAGAGAGTCCCCACTGCACGCTTTCACTGGCTCTGGCTTGTTATCCTTTTTTCATTTGATTTGTTTCTCTTCTTTTAACCAAGTAGACTGAGCATTTTTTAGACCTCCAATTACTTTTTGTCTGGGAGAAGCAGAGGATTCTGTTCACCTTTTTATTTGCTTGCCTATACTTCTATTAGATTGAACTATATACAATTGTCACTTTTTTAGATAAATATGGTAAATGATAGCAGTTTAACATGGCTTATTGATAATTTCTTATGTATATTTGGAAAAGATACTGAAGAACTTTGTGAGACAAGAGTAGGCCAAATGCTTGACACATAAGGGTTGTTTTACATGCTATTATTATTATTAATGGTATTATTATTATTTAAATCAATTCAGTGCTATCTATAAAAAGGAGTCTGATGTAGTATGTCAGATATTCTGCTCAAATGTGTGTATGCAATGCTGGAATAGCCATTTTATACTGAGACCTCTGGGGATATAATTTAACAACCTTCTGTCAATCTAAACTTATTTTTAAATTGACAGGTTTGTGCATTTATCATCTTCAGGCTACTTGTTCTCTTATATTTATATCCAGTCATGTTCACGAACTAATGCTGTCCTCTTTATAGTACCATCCCTGAGGAGCATATAAGTTCTTAAGAAAATGAGCGAAAGGAAGTGTGGAAATCTAGATACATTAGCTATTCTGAAATACCATACTACAAATATATCAAATATTCTAGTTTATCATTATTTCTGTTCATATTTGTATGCATCAAATCTACAGGCAAGATCCTTTTAAACTTCTTTTGAAATTACTCACATATTCTTAACCTATTTTTATATCATTATAATTTTTTTAAAGCAGTCTCAAAAGATATGGAGGACAAGCAGAATAAGTGAATTTCTTACTGTGTTTATGACTGTTTCCCTCATTCTAATCAGTGTCAGACCTTAGATTCATGACAAGTACTTATGTTAAGAGTTGATGTAGGCAAAAATTTTATTCAAAAGATAAACTAATTTAAGAGCCAAACTAAAGGATTTGTTCAATTCATTGCAGAGTTTTGTTTTGTTTTTTATGTGAAAGTTCAATGATTGCCTCTGTTAATGAAGTATTGTCATCGAGTATGGGTGGCTTTGTCATTGTCATAATTAATTCTCACTTGGAACCAGCACAACATTCATCACATTTTGATGGTGCTCTAGCACACTGTGTCAGAACAGAAGGAAGGCAGTGATTGACAAAATGTTTATGTGACAGATATATTCACCATATAAATACACATCTGATGAACTCGAAAATTAGCTTTCTGTTTGGAACAGTGGTGCATATTTTAAAAGACCAACTTTGCAGAAAGGCTATTTTCCACTGCTCATTTCAGCTACAAAGAGAATAGGAACATAAACCTCATATTCCAAATCAAAATGATTTACTTTATTCAGCCATTTCAAACAACTGATGGCAGGAAATAGCAGGAAACTTAAGGCCAGGACACTTAAATTCCAATAACCTGCAAGGAGTGAATTTTTTTTTTTTATTCAATCAGAGAGAAATCCAAACGTTTTTATCTAATACTAGTATCTGTTGACACTTTTTACTGAATCTTTTATATTACTTGTTGTTTACCACTTTAAGTACGCATAATTATTTCTAAGCCTCTTAGACTTCATACTAATTAAGCTAGATTTACAGCTCACCGTATCCTTAAGTTCCAGTCCTAACGTCTCTGTTTCTTCTCCCTGCTTTCCCATGATGCTTCCCAGGGAATGGCTCACTCCCTTTTGCTCCCTTATGGGTCACGTTTCTTTCATACTCAGCAAGCTCATTTCTTTCATACTCAGCAAGCTCGTCTGGTCTTTCCCGCATAGCAGCTGGGTAGGGGGCAAGCGAAAGCTTAAAAGATCTCCTGAAGTTTAAGCCT
>NW_017732696.1:249527-252861 GCF_001890085.2 Hipposideros armiger | reverse complement strand
GATGGTGATAGCAAATTAATTATAAGTGGTCCTGAGTTTATAGATGTCTCTTGTTTTTAGATGACTTTCTAGGGAAATAATGAAATTTTCTGATGGTGACAAAGATTAGCCTTATTAGCACTGCTGAACAATATTCTAGAGAATTTTAATTGACAAAATAGCAGCAAAATCACTTTACCCAAATTGTCTTCCTGAAGGAAATACAGACACAGATATTTTGTTTTGTTTTTAAAGTTTTATTTTGACTACAACTATTTTGTCATATGTGTCAGACTTCCACTCAATTCTGTTCAACACAAATTTATTTGATACCTATCTTCTAGGCCAGACTTTTTTGTAGGAATGGGAATGCTATGATCAAGTAACAGACTAGTGACATTTACCCTCAGAGGATTCTATATTCCAGTGTGGGAGATTTCAAAGAAGAATAAGAAATGCTTAGAGTGCAAAAGACAATCATTTCAGCCTTGATAGATATGGAGCATTTGCTAGGTTTCTCGATCAGGCATTTGAATAGACTGTGATGGATTTCTTAAAGAAAGTTTCAAGAGAACATAGCTCATTCAAAAACCTTAGTATAAATTAGGGAGTGGGATATAAAGAAATGGTGAACAGAGTGTGGACTTTATACTAAGGGAAATAAGGAATTACTAAGGGGCTATAAGAAAAGCAATAGCATGATTAAAATTGCACTTTGCAAAGATCTGATCAGTGGGTAGAATAAAGTAGGTGAAGCAAGCCTAGAGTCAGGAATCTTTATCAGGCAACAGCTGAATTCATGCAGGTAATGCATAATGTTAGCTTAAACTAGTGTTGATCTGTGCAGTTAGAAAATAGGTGTGAGGGATACCTATAATATGGAGTCTACAGGTCCTGGCACTTATTGGGAGATGAGAGAGGGAAAGAAAAGAATCAAGGATATCCCAGTTTCTGATTTGGGTGACTGAGTAGACTGGTGATTTTCTCTGAACTTGGAACGACAGAAAGAAGATCTAGTTAGAGGCCAGAAGAAAACGCCCTCCGTGTGGGCACGCTGGGTTCAGCGGTCTCTTGAAGCATCCTCATGGAGCTGTCTCATCGGTCATCTTCTGTTTGGGCCTGAAGTTCTGCAGAGAGGTGAACGCTATACATAGTACCTGGTGATCACAGCTGTGGTCCAAGTGCTTGTTCTGGGGATGTGTAGAGGGAGAGGGATCCTTCAACAGGGTCTACACACTTTGTGTGTAAACAGCCAGAGAGTCAATATGTTAGCGTTTGTGGGCCATATAGTGACAACTACTCAATCCTGCTGTTGTAGCATTGAGGCTGCAATAGACAATACATAAATGAGTAGACATGCCAGTGGTATGTTAACAGTTAATTATGGATGCTGAAATTTGAATTGCATATAATTGTCACATATCACTATATATTATTCCTCTTTTTATTATTTTGTTTCAACCATTTAAAACTATAAAACTCCATTTTTATTTTGTGGAGCATACAAAAAAAAAAAAAAAGAAAAGGGTTAGGCTGGATATTGCCCATGGAACACAGTTTATAGACCCCTGGCCTAGAACTTGACTCTTTGGTTAAGAGAAACCAAANGCATGCCAATGGCTTCTTTGATGGAGTGAATCCATGCCGTATTTGGTCTTCTCTTTTCCTGTTGTCTTCTATTTTTCCCTGCACTATTGTCTTTTCCAAAGAACCCTGCCTTCTCATGATGTGCCTGAACTAGGACAGCTTCAGTTTTGCCATTTTTGCCTCCAGTAATGTTTCAGCCTTAATTTACTCCAGGATCTACTTAGTCATCTTTCTGGTGGGCTAGATCAGGGGTCGGCAAACCGCAGCTCACGAGTCACATGCGGCTCTTTGGGTACATTCCATCTCAAAAATTTGCCAACCAATGGAAGAGCCAGTCCTGTCCCTCACAGCAATTTAAAAATTATTCGAGAGCCATAAATACATTTTTACATAATTACCATTATGTGAATAATATCCTTTAAAAATTGTATAAATGAAACTGGGATAGTTTTATTTTCATTTTTAATTTTATGTCAGAGCCTGTGGCTAGTGAGCCGCAGTTTGCCGAACCTTGGCTGCTCTTCTGTCTCAAAAATTTGCCAGCCCCTGGTCTAGATTATCCATAGACCTCCTCTCCAACACCATATTTTAAGGAAATCGTTTTTTTGTTTTTTTTCTACTAGTCTTCTTCACTGTCCATCTTTCACATTCGTACATAGTCATTTGGGACATGAGAGTGTGGGTGATCTTAGCTGTGATCTCTAATGACACGTCTTGGCCCTTGATGATCTTTCCTAATTCTTCCATTGCTGCCCTGAAACTCAGCCTTCTCTTGATTTCTTGGCTGCAGTCTCCATTTGAACTGATGACTGAAACAAGGTAAGAAAAAATATTTAACTATTTTGATGCATTCATTGTCTGTGTTAAAACTCTTCCATCATATTTTCTATTTCTTCTAGTTCTCTTTGGTGTGTCATCCAGGTTACTAAATTATTGACTCTGTTAACAAGAATTGTTAAAGTTTGTCTTTGTCTCACATATTACTTGTTTCCTGATTACTGTGCTTAATATATTCTATTAATTTTGCTTATACCTCTTAAGCCTAACTTATTATCCATGCTTAATATTTATGATGATCAACCACTCTTTTGATTTCTTGTCCTCTATAGCAGAATTGAATATTCTCAAATAATTAAGCAAACTTACATTGCATATTGAATGCCTAAGACATGCAAGGTAATGTTCTGGTGTTAATGATGATAGAAAGATAAGACATAATCCCCTGTTTACATGTATGGAGGGATGGAAGAGCTGTGTTCACTGACGTTATAATATCAGGTGGGTAGAAATTTCTGTGGAATGGGCATGGACATGAAAAGAATAATGATTAAGAAAAATGAGTCTGGAAGTGGTTTATAACATGGATCATGGGAGGAAATGTTAGATGACTAAGGTTACTTCAGTGGTTTAGGAAAGCAATAGCATTATCCTAAACCATTGTAGTGGTTCTGAGATAACAAAGGGCCAGACACAGATTATATTTTGGAAGTAGAATTAACATTATTTGACAACCTACTGAATATAGGTTGTTCAGGAGTAAGGGTAAGGACACCAAGATAACCTTGAGCCTTTGAGCCTGTGTGAATAGGAGAATGGACATTAAATAAATAAAAACAGGAACCTAGGGATGGAGCCCTCTGAGGAAAAAGATGGTTTTTCAGGTGCAAGCGTATGGACTATGATATTGCCATGGGACATCTACATGGAGATAAAGGCAGATAGGAAATGCCAAATAGAAGGTATGACCAGACATAAAGTTTGTGAATCA
>NW_017732696.1:243882-245672 GCF_001890085.2 Hipposideros armiger | reverse complement strand
TGTGTGTGTGTGTGTGTGTGTGTGTGTGTGTGTGTGTGTGTATAATTTTGAGTTAGCTCTGACATTTGTGGTAATTGGCTATGAAGATTTTAAAAACTGTAACAATGATTAAATTTACATGTCGTGGAAAGACAGGGTTTTCAATAAATATACTTCATTCACTGTTATAAAAGAAATAAACATAGAGGTGCTTGAAGAAAACAAATCATGCCTCCCTATCCTGTATCCCTTCCTATTACCACTCCCAATCTTCAGAAGCATGAGTTTAGATGTCCTAGAAACCTGAGTTCTATTCTTGCCCCTCTCATAATAGCTGGTTAATTAAACTCTCCAGTCTCAGTTTTCTTTTATGTATAAAGACAATTTCATGGAATAAGAGTGAAAACAAGTGAGAAATCATGTATGCATGTGCTAGAGATTGAGTTCACAGAGTTTGGAGTAAGTTAAAGCAATATCATAAATAAAAGCACCTAGCAGAGTGTATGGCATACATTTAAATGCTTTCCAAACATTATTTCTCTCCTTCCCAAAATATTTGCAATTTAATGTCCTGTGTGAATTCTAGTTCTTCCCAGGGAAATAATCTGTTTTCCTGGTTTCTGATAGGGACATAGGAATTACTCAGTTTTTGTTGATTAAGAGATTGGATGATCCTTTTAAAAATGTATTTGTGCATATACTATAAAAGATGCTTGACTGCAGTGGATTATCAATAATTGTACATTTCTTGTGATGATGATACGGCTGGCCATTATAGAAACAAGTCAAGGTGCTGGGTGGGTTTGTGTATTTATGCACATCAAATAACACAAATATAAGAAAATTTGAGATGCAGTTTTGGAGAGGGAAAAAAATGATTTGTGTTAGAACAGAACTTTGTCAATTATCTGACAAAGACAAGACAAGTAAGCTTAGGACAAATTATTAACTAAGCCTCAGTTTAATTATCTATAAAATGTAGATCTACTGCCTCTTAGTGGGTTATGATGTGACAAGTGAGAGGACATAAGATACTGAGCACAGTGGCTGACTTATAGTAAGTGCTCAATAAATATTAGGTCCTCCCTTTCCAGTCCCTCTTACAAGAAAAATTAAATTTGCCCTTTATTTCTATTTACTGTGGATCATTTGCCTTAAAGAACTAACCTAATGAAAAAGAACAGCTATATTGATGTGTTTGCAAATGGGTTGTTGGGAATGTAGAGTCAGTTACATTTGAAGAACATAAATTCCATTGTGATATGAGCTTCATGTAAAGCTAAGAAGAGGTCTATAATTTGTTTTATTTAAACATTAAATTATGATGGTTCTTAATAAATTCTAAATTCTAAACTACTAAGCTAAATTACATTTGTGTTCAGCAAACAGTCATAAAAAATTCCTTAGACATTTAATTACTGCACAAATTGTTTTAGAAGGAACTGCAAAACAAACATGTTGATTAGCAAAAAACAAAACAAAACAAAAACAACAACAAAAACCAGACATGATTGCAAAAATACTAATCTTTCAAATATATAAATTTAGCTACAAGCTAGTATTCTATCATATAGAGCCCTTTACACCTTAAAGGCTTGTCATTCTTTTGTAACCCTGTTCATTTTTTTTTTTTTTTAGAGATTTTATTGGGGAATTGGGGGAGGGGAACAGACAAGTTGCCATCCTTTTGTTCTTCAGTCTAGTTGTGGAGGACATCACTTCACTGGCCTATGTTGGTATTATCATTGCGCTCTTCCCGGATGAGGCATTTGCTTGCTGGCCATTGGATGGCCGCTCACGGTGACTCACAG